>NW_026062573.1:0-45616 GCF_023897955.1 Schistocerca gregaria | reverse complement strand
ACACTAGATCGCGTGTTAAAGGCGGCACTCCTTGCGAAGGCTGCACTCCATGCGAAGGCTCGACTCCTTGCGAATGCTGCACTCCTTGCGAATGCTGCACTCCTTGCGAAGGCTGTACTCCTTGCGAAGTCTGCAATGCATGTGAAGGCTGCATTCCTTGCGAAGGCTGCACTCATTGCAAATGCTGCACTCCTTGCAAAGGCTGCACTCCTTGCAAAGGCTCCACTCCTTGCAAAGGCTGCACTCCTTGTGAAGGAAAGCTCATCTTTTGAGGACAACACACCTTGTGGCTGCAGTCCATGTGAAGGCAGCACTCCATGCGAAGGCAGCACTCCATGTTAAGGCTGCACTCCATGTGAAGGCTGCATTCCATATGAATGGCTGCATTCCATGTGAAGGCTTCACTCCATGTGAAGGCTGCACTCCATGTGAAGGTTGAAATCCATGCAAAGGCCACACTCCATGCAAAGGCGGCACTCTTTGTGAAGGCTGCACTCCATGCAAAGGCTGCACTCATTGCGAAGGCTCCCACTCCATGCGAATGCTGTATTCCTTGCGAATGCTGCACTATTTGCGAAGGCTGTACTCCTTGCGAAGGCTGCAATGCATGTGAAGGCTGCATTCCTTGCGAAGGCTGCACTCCTTGCAAAGGCTGCACTCCTTGCAAAGGCTGCACTCCTTGTGAAGGAAAGCTCATATTTTGAGAACAACACACCTTGTGGCTGCAGTCCATGTGAAGGCAGCACTCCATGTGAAGGCAGCACTCCATGCGAAGGCAGCACTCCATGTGAAGGCTGCACTCATTGCGAAGGCTCCACTCCATACGAATGCTGTATTCCTTGCGAATGCTGCACTCCTTGCGAAGGCTGTACTCCTTGCGAAGGCTGCAATGCATTTGAAGGCTGCATTCCTTGCGAAGGCTGCACTCCTTGTGAAGGCTGCACTCCTTGCAAAGGCTGCACTCCTTGCAAAGGCTGCACTCCTTGTGAAGGAAGGCTCATATTTTGAGAACAACAAACCTTGTGGCTGCAGTCCATGTGAAGGCAGCACTCCATGCGAAGGCAGTACACCATGTGAAGGCTGCATTCCATATGAATGGCTGCACTCCATGTGAAGGCAGCACTTCATGTGTAGGCTGCACTCCATGTGAATGCCTGCACTACATATGAAGGCTGTACCCCATACAAATGCTGCTGTAGGTGTGAAGGCTGCACCCCATGCTACTGATGCACTCCTTGCGAAGGCTACACTCCATGCCAATGTTGCACTCCATTGCGAAGGCCACACTCCATATGAAGGCTTCACTCCATGTGAAGGCTGCACTCCATGTGAAGGCTGAAATCCATGCAAAGGCCACATTCCATGCGAAGGCTGCACTCCATGTGAAGGCCGCACTCCTTGCGAAGGCTCCACTCCTTGCGAATGCTGCACTCCTTGCGATGCTGCACTCCTTGCTAAGGCTCTACCCCTTGCGAAGGCTGCAATGCATGTGAAGGCTGCACTCCTTGCGAAGGCTCCACTCCTTGCGAATGCTGCACTCCTTGCGAATGCTGCACTCCTTGCAAAGGCTGTACTCCTTGCAAAGGCTGCAATGCATGTGAAGGCTGCATTCCTTGCAAAGGCTGCATTCCTTGCAAAGGCTGCACTCCTTGCAAAGGCTGCACTCCTAGCAAGGGCTCCACTCCTTGCAAAGGCTGCACTCCTTGTGAAGGAAAGCTCATCTTTTGAGGACAACACATTGTGGCTGCAGTCCATTTGAAGGCAACACTCCATGCGAAGGCAGCACTCCATGTCGAAGGCTGCACTCCATGTGAAGGCTGCATTCCATTTGAATGGCTGCACTCCATGTGAAGGCTGCACTCCATGTGAAGGCTGCACTTCATATGTAGGCTGCACTCCGTGTGAATGCCTGCACTACATACGAAGGCTGTACCCCATGCAAATGCTGCTGTAGGTGTGAAGGCTGCACCCCATGCGAATGATGCACTCCTTGCGAAGGCTACACTCCATGCCAATGTTGCACTCCATTGCGAAGGCTACACTCCATGTGAAGGCTTCACTCCATGTGAAGGCTGCACTCCATGTGAAGGCTGAAATCCATGCAAAGGCCACACTCCATGCGAAGGCTGCACTCCATGCGAACGCCGCACTCCTTGCGAAGGCTCCACTCATTGCGAATGCTGCACTTCTTGCGAATGCTGCACTCCTTGCGAAGGCTGTACTCCTTGCGAAGGCTGCAATGCATGTGAAGCCTGCACTCCTTGCAAAGGCTCCACTCCTTGCGAATGCTGGACTCCTTGCGAATGCTGCACTCCTTGCAAAGGCTGTACTCCTTGCAAAGGCTGCAATGCATGTGAAGGCTGCATTCCTTGCGAAGGCTGCACTCCTTGCAAACGCTGCACTCCTTGCAAAGGCTGCTTTCCTTGCAAAGGCTCCACTCCTTGCAAAGGCTGCACTCCTTGTGAAGGAAAGCTCATCTTTTGAAGACAACACACCTTGTGGCTGCAGTCCATGTGAAGGCAGCACTCCATGTGAAGGCTGAAAACCATGCAAAGGCCAACTCCATGCTAAGGCGGTACTCTTTGCGAAGGCTGCACTGCATGCAAAGGCTCCACTCCTTGCGAATGCTGCACTCCTTGCAAATGCTGCACTACTTGCGAATGTTGCACTCCTTGCGAAGGCTGTACTCCTTGCGAAGGCTGCAATGCATGTGAGGGCTGCACTACTTGCGAACGCTCCCCTCCTTGCGAATGCTGCACTCCTTGCGAATGCTGTACCCCTTGCAAAGGCTCTACTCCTTGCAAAGGCTGCAATGCATGTGAAGGCTGCATTCTTTGCGAAGGCTGCACTCCTTGTAAAGGCTGCACTACTTGCAATGGCTGCACTCCTTGCAAAGGCTCCACTTCTTGCAAAGGCTGCACTCCTTGAGAAGGTAAGCTCATCTTTTGAGGACAAGACACATTGTGGCTGCAGTCCATGTGAAGGCAGCACTCCATGCGAAGGCAGCACTCCATGTGAAGGCTGCACTTCATGTGAAGGCTGCATTCCATATGAATGGGTGCACTCCATGTGAAGGCTGCACTCCATGTCAAGGCTGCACTTCATGTGTAGGCTGCACTATATGTGAATGCCTGCACTACATACGAGGGCTGTACCCGATGCAAATGCTGCTGTAGGTGTGAAGGCAGCACCCCATGCGACTGATGCACTCCTTGCGAAGGCTACACTCCATGCCAATGTTGCACTCCATTGGGAAGGCTACACTCCATGTGAAGGCTTCACTCCATGTGAAGGCTGCACTCCATGCGAAGGCTGCACTCCATGAAAAGGCCGCACTCCTTGCGAAGGCTCCACTCCTTGCGAATGTTGCACTCCTTGCGAATGCTGCACTCCTTGCGAAGGTTGTACTCCTTGCGAAGGCTGCAATGCATGTGAAGGCTGCACTCCTTGCGAAGGCTCCACTCCTTGCGAATGCTGCACTCCTTGCGAATGCTGTACTCCTTGCGAAGGTTGTACTCCTTGCGAAGGCTGCAATGCATGTGAAGGCTCCACTCCTTGCAAAGGCTGCGCTCCTTGCAAAGGCTCCACTCCTTGCAAAGGCTGCATTCCTTGTGATGGAATGCTCATCTTTTGAAGACAACACATCTTGTGGCTGCAGTCCATGTGAAGTCAGCACTCCATGCGGAGGCAACACTTCATGTGAAGGCTGCACTCCATGTGAAAGCTGCATTCCATATGAATGGCTGCACTCCATGTGAAGGCTGCACTCCATGTGAAGGCTGCACTTCATGTGTAGGCTGCACTCCATGTGAATTTCCTGCACTACATACGAAGGCTGTACCCCATGTGAATGCTGCTGTAGGTGTGAAGGCAGCACCCCATGCGACTGATGCACTCCTTGCGAAGGCTACACTCCATGCCAATGTTGCACTCCATTGGGTAGGCTACACTCCATGTGAAGGCTTCACTCTATATGAAGGCTGCACTCCATGTGAAGGCTGAAATCCATGCAAAGGCCACACTCCATGCAAAGGCGGCACTCTTTGAGAATGCTGCAATCCATGCAAAGGCTGCACTCTTTGCGAAGGATCCACTCCTTGCGAATGCTGCACTCCTTGCGAATGCTGCACTCCTTGCGAAGGCTGTACTCCTTGCGAAGGCTGCAATGCATGTGAAGGCTGCACTCCTTGCGAAGGCGCCACTCCTTGCGAATGCTGCACTCCTTGCGAATGCTGCACTCCTTCCAAAGGCTGTACTCCTTGTGAAGGCTGCAATGCATGTGAAGGCTGCATTCCTTGTGAAGGCTGCACACCTTGCAAAGGCTGTACTCCTTGCAAAGGCTGCGCTCCTTGCAAAGGCTGCACTCCTTGCAAAGGCTCCACTCCTTGCAAAGGCTGCACTCCTTGTGAAGGAAAGCTCATCTTTTGAGGACAACACACCTTGTGGCTGCAGTCCATGTGAAGGCAGCACTCCATGCGAAGGCAGCACTCCATGTGAAGGCTGCACTCCATGTGAAGGCTGCATTCCATATGAATGGCTGCACTCCATGTGTAGGCTTCACTCTATGTGAAGGCTGCACTCCATGTGAAAGCTGAAATCCATGCAAAGGCCACACTCCATGCAAAGGCGGCACTCTTTGCGAAGGCTGCACTCCTTGCAAAGGCTGCACTCCTTGCAAAGGCTGCACTCCTTGTGAAGGAAAGCTCATATTTTGAGGACAACACACCTTGTGGCTGCAGTCCATGTGAAGGCAGCACTCCATGCGAAGGCAGCAATCCATGTGAAGGCTGCATTCCATATGAATGGCTGCACTCCATGTGAAGGCTGCACTCCGTGTGAAGGCTGCACTTCATGTGTAGGCTGCACTCCATGTGAATGCCTGCACTACATATGAAGGCTGTACCCCATGCAAATGCTTCTGCAGGTGTGAAGGCTGCACGCCATGCGACTGATGCACTCCTTGCGAAGGCTACACTCCATGTCAATGTTGCACGCCATTGTGAAGGCTACACTCCATATGAAGGCTTCACTCCATGTGGAGGCTGCACTCCATGTGAAGGCTGAAATCCATGCAAAGGCCACATTCCATGCGAAGGCTGCACTCCATGTGAAGGCTGCACTCCTTGCAAAGGCTCCACTCCTTGCGAATGCTGCACTCCTTGCGATGCTGCACTCCTTGTTAAGGCTGTACTCCTTGCGAACGCTGCAATGCATGTGAAGGCTGCACTCCTTGCGAAGGCTCCACTCCTTGCGAATGCTGCACTCCTTGCGAATGCTGCACTCCTTGCAAAGGCTGTACTCTTTGCAAAGGCTGTAATGCATGTGAAGGCTGCATTCCTTGCAAAGGCTGCACTCCTTGCAAAGGCTGCTTTCCTTGCAAAGGCTGCACTCCTTGCAAAGTCCCCACTCCTTGCAAAGGCTGCACTCCTTGTGAAGGAAAGCTCATCTTTTGAGGACAACACCTTGTGGCGGCAGTCCATTTGAAGGCAGCACTCCATGCGAAGGCAGCACTCCATGTGAAGGCTGCACTCCATGTGAAGGCTGCATTCCATATGAATGGCTGCACTCCATGTGAAGGCTGCACTCCATGTGAAGGCTGCACTTCATGTGTAGGCTGCACTCCGTGTGAATGCCTGCACTACATACGAAGGCTGTACCCCATGACAATGCTGCTGTAGGTGTGAAGGCTGCACCCCATGCGACTGATGCACTCCTTGCGAAGGCTACACTCCATGCCAATGTTGCACTCCATTGGGAAGGCTACTCTCCATGTGAAGGCTTCACTCCATGTGAAGGCTGCACTCCATGTGAAGGCTGAAATCCATGCAAAGGCCACACTCCATGCAAAGGCGGCACTCTTTGCGAAGGCTGCACTCCATGCGAAGGCTCCACTCCTTGCGAATGCTGCACTCCTCTCAAATGCTGCACTCTTTGCGAATGCTGTACTCCTTGCAAAGGCTGTATTCCTTGCAAAGGCTGCAATGCATGTCGAGGGTGCATTCCTTGCGAAGGCTGCACTCCTTGCAAAGGCTGCACTCCATGTGAAGGCGGCACTCTTTGCGAAGGCAGCACTCCATCCGAAGGCTCCACTCCTTGCGAATGCTGCACTCCTTGCGAAGGCTACACTCAATGCGAAGGCTGCAATGCATGTGAAGGCTGCATTCCTTGCGAAGGCTGCACACCTTGCGAAAGCTCGACTCCTTGCGAATGCTGCACTCCTTGCGAATGCTGCACTCCTTGTGAAGGCTGTACTCCTTGCGAAGTCTGCAATGCATGTGAAGGCTGCATTCCTTGCAAAGGCTGCACTCCTTGCAAAGGCTGCACTACTTGCAAAGGCTGCACTCCTTGCAAAGGCCCCACTCCTTGCAAAGGCTGCACTCCTTGTGAAGGAAAGCTCATCTTTTGAGGACAACACACCTTGTGGCTGCAGTCCATGTGAAGGCAGCACTCCATGCGAAGGCAGCACTCCATGTGAAGGCTGCACTCCATGTGAAGGCTGCATTCCATATGAATGGCTGCACTCCATGTGAAGGCTGCACTCAATGTAAAGGCTGCACTTCATGTGTAGGCTGCACTCCATGTGAATGCCTGCACTAGATATGAAGGCTGTACCCCATGCGAATGCTGCTGTAGGTGTGAAGGCTGCACCCCATGTGACTGATGCACTCCTTGCAAAGGCTACACTCCATGCCAATGTGTCACTCCATTGGGAAGGCTACACTCCATGTGAAGGCATCACTCCATGTGAAGGCTGCACTCCATGTGAAGGCTGAAATCCATGCAAAGGCCACACTCCATGCAAAGGCGGCACTCTTTGCGAAGGCTGCACTCCATGCAAAGGTTGCACTCCTTGCGAAGGCTCCACTCCATGCGAATGCTGCACTCTTTGCGAATGCTGCACTCCTTGCGAAGGCTGTACTCCTTGCGAAGGCTGCAATGCATGTGAAGGCTGCATTCCTTGTGAAGGCTGCATTCCTTGCGAAGGCTGCACTCCTTGCAAAGGCTGCACTCCTTGGAAAGGCTGCACTCTTTGTGAAGGAAAGCTCATCTTTTGAGGACAACACACCTTGTGGCTGCATTCCTTGTGAAGGCAGCACTCCATGCGAAGGCAGCACTCCATGTGAAGGCTGCACTCCATGTGAAGGCTGCATTCCATATGAATAGCTGCACTCCATGTGAAGGCTTCACTCCATGTGAAGGCTGCACTCCATGTGAAGGCTGAAATCCATGCAAAGGCCACACTCCATGCAAAGGCGGCACTCTTTGCGAAGGCTGCACTCCATGCTAAGGCTGTACTCCTTGCGAAGGCTCCACTCCATGCGAATGCTGCATTCCTTGCGAATGCTGCACTCCTTGCGAAGGCTGCACTCCTTGCGAAGGCTGCAATGCATGTGAGGGCTGCATCCCTTGCGAAGGCTGCACTCCTTGCGAAGGCTGCACTCCTTGCAAAGGCTGCACTAATTGCAAAGGCTGCACTCCTTGTGAAGGAAAGCTCATATTTTGAGATCAACACACCTTGTGGCTGCAGTCCATGTGAAGGCAGCACTCCATGCGAAGGCAGCACTCCATGTGAAGGCTGCATTCCATATAAATGGCTGCACTCCAGGTGAAGGCTGCATTCCATGTGAAGGATGCACTTCATGTGTAGGCTGCACTCCAAGTGAATGCCTGCACTACATACGAAGGCTGTACCCCATGCAAATGCTGCTGTAGGTGTGAAGGCTGCACCCCATGCGACTGATGCAGTCCTTGCGAAGGCTACACTCCATGCCAATGTTGCACTCCATTGGGAAGGCTACACTCCATGTGAAGGCTTCATTCTATGTGAAGGGTGCACTCCATGTGAAGGCTGAAATCCATGCAAAGGCCACATTCCTTGCGAAGTTTGCACTCCATGTGAAGGCCGCACTCCTTGCGAAGGGTCCACTCCTTGCGAATGCTGCACTCCTTGCGATGCTGCACTGCTTGCTAAGGCTGTACTCCTTGCGAAGGCTGCAATGCATGTGAGGGCTGCACTCCTTGCGAAGGCTCCACTCCTTGTGAATGCTGCACTCCTTGCGAATGCTGCACTCCTTGCGAAGGCTGTACTCCTTGCAAAGGCTGCAATGCATGTGAAGGCTGCACTACTTGCAAACGCTCCCCTCCTTGCGAATGCTGCACTCCTTGCGAATGCTGTACTCCTTCCAAAGGCTGTACTCCTTGCAAAGGCTGCAATGCATGTGAAGGCTGCATTCCTTGCGAAGGCTGCACTCCTTGCAAAGGCTGCACTCCTTGCAAAGGCTGCACTCCTTGTGAAGGAAAGCTCATCTTTTGAGGACAAGACACCTTGTGGCTGCAGTCCATGTGAAGGCAGCACTCCATGCGAAGGCAGCACTCCATGTGAAGGCTGCACTCCATGTGAAGGCTGCACTTCATGTGTAGGCTGCATTCCATGTGAATTTATTGCACTACATACGAAGGCTGTACCCCATGTGAATGCTGCTGTAGGTGTGAAGGCAGCACCCCATGCGACTGATGCACTCCTTGCGAAGGCTACACTCCATGCCAATGTTGCACTCCATTGGGAAGGCTACACTCCATGTGAAGGCTTCACTCTATATGAAGGCTGCACTCCATGTGAAGGCTGAAATCCATGCAAAGGCCACACTCCATGCAAAGGCGGCACTCTTTGAGAATGCTGCAATCCATGCGAAGGCTGCACTCTTTGCGAAGGATCCACTCCTTGCGAATGCTGCACTCCTTGCGAATGCTGCACTCCTTGCGAAGGCTGTACTCCTTGCGAAGGCTGCAATGCATGTGAAGGCTGCACTCCTTGCGAAGGCGCCACTCCTTGCGAATGCTGCACTCCTTGCGAATGCTGCACTCCTTCCAAAGGCTGTACTCCTTGTGAAGGCTGCAATGCATGTGAAGGCTGCATTCCTTGTGAAGGCTGCACTCCTTGCAAAGGCTGCACTCCTTGCAAAGGCTGCGCTCCTTGCAAAGGCTGCACTCCTTGCAAAGGCTCCACTCCTTGCAAAGGCTGCACTCCTTGTGAAGGAAAGCTCTTCTTTTGAGGACAACACACCTTGTGGCTGCAGTCCTTGTGAAGGCAGCACACCATGCGAAGGCAGCACTCCATGTGAAGGCTGCACTCCATGTGAAGGCTGCATTCCATATGAATGGCTGCACTCCATGTGAAGGCTTCACTCCATGTGAAGGCTGCACTCCATGTGAAGGTTGAAATCCATGCAAAGGCCACACTCCATGCAAAGGCGGCACTCTTTGCGAAGGCTGCACTCCATGCAAAGGCTGCACTCCTTGCAAAGGCTCCACTCCATGCGAATGCTGCATTCCTTGCGAATGCTGCACTCCTTGCGAAGGCTGTACTCCTTGCGAAGGCTGCAATGCATGTGAAGGCTGCATTCCTTGCGAAGGCTGCACTCCTTGCGAAGGCTGCACTCCTTGCAAAGGCTGCACTCCTTGCAAAGGCTGCACTCCTTGTGAAGGAAAGCTCATATTTTGAGGACAACACACCTTGTGGCTGCAGTCCATGTGAAGGCAGCACTCCAAGCGAAGGCAGCACTCCATGTGAAGGCTGCTTTCCATATGAATGGCTGCACTCCATGTGAAGGCTGCACTCCATGTGAAGGCTGCACTTCATGTGTAGGCTGCACTCCATGTGGATGCCTGCACTACATATGAAGGCTGTACCCCATGCAAATGCTGCTGTAGGTGTGAAGGCTGCACCCCATGTGACTGATGCACTCCTTGCAAAGGCTACACTCCATGCCAATGTTGCACTCCATTGCGAAGGCTACACTCCATATGAAGGCTTCACTACATGTGAAGGCTGCACTCCATGTGAAGGCTGAAATCCATGCAAAGGCCACATTCCATGCGAAGGCTGCACTCCAAGTGAAGGCCGCACTCCTTGCGAAGGCTCCACTCCTTGCGAATGCTGCACTCCTTGCGATGCTGCACTCCTTGCTAAGGCTGTACTCCTTGCGAAGGCTGCAATGCATATGAGGGCTGCAGTCCTTGCGAAGGCTCCACTCCTTGCGAATGCTGCACTCCTTACGAATGCTGCACTCCTTGCAAAAGCTGTACTCCTTGCAAAGGCTGCAATGCATGTGAAGGCTGCATTCCTTGCAAAGGCTGCACTCCTTGCAAAGGCCGCACTCCTTGCAAAGGCTGCACTCCTTGCTTAGGCTCCAGTCCTTGCAAAGGCTACACTCCTTATGAAGGAAAGCTCATCTTTTGAGGACAACACACCTTGTGGCTGCATTCCATGTGAAGGCAGCACTCCATGCGAAGGCAGCACTCCATGTGAAGGCTGCACTGCATGTGAAGGCTGCATTCCATATGAATGGCTGCACTCCATGTGAAGGCTGCACTCCATGTGAAGGCTGCACTTCATGTGTATGCTGCACTCCATGTGAATGCCTGCACTACATACGAAAGCTCTACCCCTTGCGAATGCTGCTGTAGGTGTGAAGGCTGCACCCCATGCGACTGATGCACTCCTTGCGAAGGCTACACTCCATGCCAATGTTGCACTCCATTGGGAAGGCTACACTCCATGTGAAGGCTTCATTCCATGTGTAGGCTGCACTCCATGTGAAGGCTGCAATCCATGCAAAGGCCACACTCCTTGCGAAGGCGGCACTCTTTGCGAAGGCTGCACTCCATCCGAAGGCTCCACTCCTTGCGAATGCTGCACTCCTTGTGAAGGCTGCACTCCTTGCGAAGGCTGTCCTCCTTGCGAAGTCTGCAATGTATGTGAAGGCTTCATTCCTTGCAAAGGCTGCACACCTTGCGAAGGCTCCACTCCTTGCGCATGCAGCCCTCCTTGCGAATGCTGAAATCCTTGAGAAGGCGGTACTCCTTGCAAAGGCTGCAATGCATGTGAAGGCTGAATTCCTTGCAAAGGCTGCACTCCTTGCAAAGGCTGCACTCCTTGCAAACGCTGCACTCATTGCAAAGGCTCCACTCCTTGCAAAGGCTGCACTCCTTGTGAAGGAAAGCTCATCTTTTGAGGACCACACACCTTGTGGCTACAGTCCATGTGAAGGCAGCACTCCATGCGAAGGCAGCAATTCATGTGAAGGCTGAACTCCATGTGAAGGCTGCATTCCATATGAATGGCTGCACTCCATGTGAAGGCTGCACTCCATGTGAAGGCTGCACTTCATGTGTAGGCTGCACTCCATGTGAATGCCTGCACTACATACGAAGGCTGTACCCCATGCGAATGCTGCTGTAGGTGTGAAATCTGCTCCCCATGTGACTGATGCACTCCTTGCGAAGGCTACACTCCATACCAATGTTGCGCTCCATAGGGAAGGCTACACTCCATGTGAAGGCTTCACTCCATGTGAAGGCTGCACTCCATGTGAAGGCTGAAATCCATGCAAAGGCTGCACTCCTTGCGAAGGCTCCACTGCTTGCGAATGCTGCACTCCTTGCGAATGCAGCACTCCTTGTGAAGGCTGCACTCCTTGCAAAGGCTGCACTCCTTGCTAAGGCTGCACTCCTTGCGAAGGCTGCACTCCTTGTGAAGGAAAGCTCATATTTTGAGGACAACACACCTTGTGGCTGCAGTCCATGTGAAGGCAGCACTACATGCGAAGGCAGCACTCCATGTGAAGGCTGCACTCCATGTGAAGGCTGCATTCCATATGAATGGCTGCACTCCATGTGAAGGCTGCACTCCATGTGAAGGCTGCACTTCATGTGTAGGCTGCACTCCATGTGAATGCCTGCACTACATACGAAGGCTGTACCCCATGCGAATGCTGCTGTAGGTGTGAAGGCTGCACCCCATGTGACTGATGCACTCCTTGCGAAGGCTACACTCCATGCCAATGTTGCACTCCATTGGGAAGGCTACACTCCATGTGAAGGCTTCACTCCATGTGAAGGCTGCACTCCATGTGAATGCTGAAATCCATGCAAAGGCCACACTCCATGCAAAGGCGGCACTCTTTGCGAAGGCTGAATTCCATGCAAAGGCTGCACTCCTTGCGAATGCTGCACTCCTTGCGAATGCTGCACTCCTTGCGAAGGCTGTACTTTTTGCAAAGGCTGCAATGCATGTGAAGGCATCGTTCCTTGCGAAGGCTGCACTCCTTGCGAAGGCTGCACTCCTTGCAAAGGCTGCACTCCTTGCAAAGGCTCTACTCCTTGCAAAGGCTCCACTCCTTGCACAGGCTGCACTCCTTGTGAAGGAAAACTCATATTTTGAGGACAACACACCTTGTGGCTGCAGTCCATGTGAAGGCAGCACTCTATGCGAAGGCAGCACTCCATGTGAAGGCTGCACTCCATGTGAAGGCTGCATTCCATATGATTGGCTGCACTCCATGTGAAGGCTGCCCTCCATGTGAAAGCTGCACTTCATGTGTAGGCTGCACTCCATGTGAATGCCTGCACTACATACGAAGGCTGTACCCCATGCGAATGCTGATGTAGGTGTGAAGGCTGCACCCCATGCGACTGATGCAGTCCTTGCGAAGGCTACACTCCATGCCAATGTTGCACTCCATTGGGAAGGCTACACTCCATGTGAAGGCTTCATTCCATGTGAAGGCTGCACTCCATGTGAAGGCTGCAATCCATGCAAAGGACACACTCCATGCGAAGGCGGCACTCTTTGCGAAGGCTGCACTCCATGCGAATGCTGCACTCCTTCCGAATTCTCGACTCCTTGCGAATGCTGCACTCCTTGCGACTGCTGCACTCCTTGCGAAGGCTGCACTCCTTGCAAAGGCTGCACTCCTTGCAAAGGCTCCACTCCTTGCAAAGGCTGCACTCCTTGTGAAGGAAAGCTCATCTTTTGAGGACAACACACCTTGTGGCTGCAGTCCTTGTGAAGGCAGCACTCCATGCGAAGGCAGCACTCCATGTGAAGGCTGCACTCCATGTGAAGGCGGCATTCCATATGAATGGCTGCACTCCATGTGAAGGCTGCATTCCATGTGAAGGCTGCACTTCATGTGTAGGCTGCACTCCATGTGAATGCCTGCACTGCATACGAAGGCTGTACTCCATGCTGATGCTGCTGTAGTTGTGAAGGGTGCACCCCATGCGACTGATGCACTCCTTGCGAAAGCTACACTCCATGCCAATGTTGCACTCCATTTTGAAGGCTACACTCCATGTGAAGGCTTCACTCCATGTGAAGGCTGCACTCCATGTGAAGGCTGAAAACCATGCAAAGGCCACACTCCAAGCAAAGGCGGCTCTCTTTGCGAAGGCTGCACTCCATGAAAGGGCTCCACTCCTTGCGAATGCTGCACTCCTTGCGGATGCTGCACTCCTTGCGAATGCTGTACTCCTTGCAACGGCAGTACTCCTTGCAAAGGCTGCAATGCATGTGAAGGCTGCATTCCTTGCGAAGGCTGAACTCCTTGCAAAGGCTGCACTCCTTGCAAATTCTGCACTCCTCGCAAAGGCTCCACTCCTTGCAGAGGCTGCACTCCTTGTAAAGGAAAGCTCATCTTTTGAGGACAAGACACATTGTGGCTGCACTCCATGTGAAGGCTGCACTTCATGTGTAGGCTGCACTCCATGTGAATGCCTGCACTACATACGAAGGCTGTACCCCATGCGAATGCTGCTGTAGGTGTGAAGGCTGCACCCCATGCGACTGATGAAGTCCTTGCGAAGGCTACACCCCATGCCAATGTTGCACTCCATTGGGAAGGCTACACTCCATGTGAAGGCTTCACCCCATGTGAAGGCTGCACTCCATGTGAAGGCTGAAATCCATGCAAAGGCCACACTCCATGCAAAGGCGGCACTCCTTGCGAAGGCTGCACTCCATGCGAAGGCTCGACTCCTTGCGAATGCTGCACTCCTTGCGAATGCTGCACTCCTTGCGAAGGCTGTACTCCTTGCGAAGTCTGCAATGCATGTGAAGGCTGCATTCCTTGCGAAGGCTGCACTCATTGCAAATGCTGCACTCCTTGCAAAGGCTGCACTCCTTGCAAAGGCTCCACTCCTTGCAAAGGCTGCACTCCTTGTGAAGGAAAGCTCATCTTTTGAGGACAACACACCTTGTGGCTGCAGTCCATGTGAAGGCAGCACTCCATGCGAAGGCAGCACTCCATGTTAAGGCTGCACTCCATGTGAAGGCTGCATTCCATATGAATGGCTGCATTCCATGTGAAGGCTTCACTCCATGTGAAGGCTGCACTCCATGTGAAGGTTGAAATCCATGCAAAGGCCACACTCCATGCAAAGGCGGCACTCTTTGTGAAGGCTGCACTCCATGCAAAGGCTGCACTCATTGCGAAGGCTCCACTCCATGCGAATGCTGTATTCCTTGCGAATGCTGCACTATTTGCGAAGGCTGTACTCCTTGCGAAGGCTGCAATGCATGTGAAGGCTGCATTCCTTGCGAAGGCTGCACTCCTTGCAAAGGCTGCACTCCTTGCAAAGGCTGCACTCCTTGTGAAGGAAAGCTCATATTTTGAGAACAACACACCTTGTGGCTGCAGTCCATGTGAAGGCAGCACTCCATGTGAAGGCAGCACTCCATGCGAAGGCAGCACTCCATGTGAAGGCTGCACTCATTGCGAAGGCTCCACTCCATACGAATGCTGTATTCCTTGCGAATGCTGCACTCCTTGCGAAGGCTGTACTCCTTGCGAAGGCTGCAATGCATTTGAAGGCTGCATTCCTTGCGAAGGCTGCACTCCTTGTGAAGGCTGCACTCCTTGCAAAGGCTGCACTCCTTGCAAAGGCTGCACTCCTTGTGAAGGAAGGCTCATATTTTGAGAACAACAAACCTTGTGGCTGCAGTCCATGTGAAGGCAGCACTCCATGCGAAGGCAGTACACCATGTGAAGGCTGCATTCCATATGAATGGCTGCACTCCATGTGAAGGCAGCACTTCATGTGTAGGCTGCACTCCATGTGAATGCCTGCACTACATATGAAGGCTGTACCCCATACAAATGCTGCTGTAGGTGTGAAGGCTGCACCCCATGCTACTGATGCACTCCTTGCGAAGGCTACACTCCATGCCAATGTTGCACTCCATTGCGAAGGCCACACTCCATATGAAGGCTTCACTCCATGTGAAGGCTGCACTCCATGTGAAGGCTGAAATCCATGCAAAGGCCACATTCCATGCGAAGGCTGCACTCCATGTGAAGGCCGCACTCCTTGCGAAGGCTCCACTCCTTGCGAATGCTGCACTCCTTGCGATGCTGCACTCCTTGCTAAGGCTCTACCCCTTGCGAAGGCTGCAATGCATGTGAAGGCTGCACTCCTTGCGAAGGCTCCACTCCTTGCGAATGCTGCACTCCTTGCGAATGCTGCACTCCTTGCAAAGGCTGTACTCCTTGCAAAGGCTGCAATGCATGTGAAGGCTGCATTCCTTGCAAAGGCTGCATTCCTTGCAAAGGCTGCACTCCTTGCAAAGGCTGCACTCCTAGCAAGGGCTCCACTCCTTGCAAAGGCTGCACTCCTTGTGAAGGAAAGCTCATCTTTTGAGGACAACACATTGTGGCTGCAGTCCATTTGAAGGCAACACTCCATGCGAAGGCAGCACTCCATGTGAAGGCTGCACTCCATGTGAAGGCTGCATTCCATTTGAATGGCTGCACTCCATGTGAAGGCTGCACTCCATGTGAAGGCTGCACTTCATATGTAGGCTGCACTCCGTGTGAATGCCTGCACTACATACGAAGGCTGTACCCCATGCAAATGCTGCTGTAGGTGTGAAGGCTGCACCCCATGCGAATGATGCACTCCTTGCGAAGGCTACACTCCATGCCAATGTTGCACTCCATTGCGAAGGCTACACTCCATGTGAAGGCTTCACTCCATGTGAAGGCTGCACTCCATGTGAAGGCTGAAATCCATGCAAAGGCCACACTCCATGCGAAGGCTGCACTCCATGCGAACGCCGCACTCCTTGCGAAGGCTCCACTCATTGCGAATGCTGCACTTCTTGCGAATGCTGCACTCCTTGCGAAGGCTGTACTCCTTGCGAAGGCTGCAATGCATGTGAAGCCTGCACTCCTTGCAAAGGCTCCACTCCTTGCGAATGCTGGACTCCTTGCGAATGCTGCACTCCTTGCAAAGGCTGTACTCCTTGCAAAGGCTGCAATGCATGTGAAGGCTGCATTCCTTGCGAAGGCTGCACTCCTTGCAAACGCTGCACTCCTTGCAAAGGCTGCTTTCCTTGCAAAGGCTCCACTCCTTGCAAAGGCTGCACTCCTTGTGAAGGAAAGCTCATCTTTTGAAGACAACACACCTTGTGGCTGCAGTCCATGTGAAGGCAGCACTCCATGTGAAGGCTGAAAACCATGCAAAGGCCAACTCCATGCTAAGGCGGTACTCTTTGCGAAGGCTGCACTGCATGCAAAGGCTCCACTCCTTGCGAATGCTGCACTCCTTGCAAATGCTGCACTACTTGCGAATGTTGCACTCCTTGCGAAGGCTGTACTCCTTGCGAAGGCTGCAATGCATGTGAGGGCTGCACTACTTGCGAACGCTCCCCTCCTTGCGAATGCTGCACTCCTTGCGAATGCTGTACCCCTTGCAAAGGCTCTACTCCTTGCAAAGGCTGCAATGCATGTGAAGGCTGCATTCTTTGCGAAGGCTGCACTCCTTGTAAAGGCTGCACTACTTGCAATGGCTGCACTCCTTGCAAAGGCTCCACTTCTTGCAAAGGCTGCACTCCTTGAGAAGGTAAGCTCATCTTTTGAGGACAAGACACATTGTGGCTGCAGTCCATGTGAAGGCAGCACTCCATGCGAAGGCAGCACTCCATGTGAAGGCTGCACTTCATGTGAAGGCTGCATTCCATATGAATGGGTGCACTCCATGTGAAGGCTGCACTCCATGTCAAGGCTGCACTTCATGTGTAGGCTGCACTATATGTGAATGCCTGCACTACATACGAGGGCTGTACCCGATGCAAATGCTGCTGTAGGTGTGAAGGCAGCACCCCATGCGACTGATGCACTCCTTGCGAAGGCTACACTCCATGCCAATGTTGCACTCCATTGGGAAGGCTACACTCCATGTGAAGGCTTCACTCCATGTGAAGGCTGCACTCCATGCGAAGGCTGCACTCCATGAAAAGGCCGCACTCCTTGCGAAGGCTCCACTCCTTGCGAATGTTGCACTCCTTGCGAATGCTGCACTCCTTGCGAAGGTTGTACTCCTTGCGAAGGCTGCAATGCATGTGAAGGCTGCACTCCTTGCGAAGGCTCCACTCCTTGCGAATGCTGCACTCCTTGCGAATGCTGTACTCCTTGCGAAGGTTGTACTCCTTGCGAAGGCTGCAATGCATGTGAAGGCTCCACTCCTTGCAAAGGCTGCGCTCCTTGCAAAGGCTCCACTCCTTGCAAAGGCTGCATTCCTTGTGATGGAATGCTCATCTTTTGAAGACAACACATCTTGTGGCTGCAGTCCATGTGAAGTCAGCACTCCATGCGGAGGCAACACTTCATGTGAAGGCTGCACTCCATGTGAAAGCTGCATTCCATATGAATGGCTGCACTCCATGTGAAGGCTGCACTCCATGTGAAGGCTGCACTTCATGTGTAGGCTGCACTCCATGTGAATTTCCTGCACTACATACGAAGGCTGTACCCCATGTGAATGCTGCTGTAGGTGTGAAGGCAGCACCCCATGCGACTGATGCACTCCTTGCGAAGGCTACACTCCATGCCAATGTTGCACTCCATTGGGTAGGCTACACTCCATGTGAAGGCTTCACTCTATATGAAGGCTGCACTCCATGTGAAGGCTGAAATCCATGCAAAGGCCACACTCCATGCAAAGGCGGCACTCTTTGAGAATGCTGCAATCCATGCAAAGGCTGCACTCTTTGCGAAGGATCCACTCCTTGCGAATGCTGCACTCCTTGCGAATGCTGCACTCCTTGCGAAGGCTGTACTCCTTGCGAAGGCTGCAATGCATGTGAAGGCTGAACTCCTTGCGAAGGCGCCACTCCTTGCGAATGCTGCACTCCTTGCGAATGCTGCACTCCTTCCAAAGGCTGTACTCCTTGTGAAGGCTGCAATGCATGTGAAGGCTGCATTCCTTGTGAAGGCTGCACACCTTGCAAAGGCTGTACTCCTTGCAAAGGCTGCGCTCCTTGCAAAGGCTGCACTCCTTGCAAAGGCTCCACTCCTTGCAAAGGCTGCACTCCTTGTGAAGGAAAGCTCATCTTTTGAGGACAACACACCTTGTGGCTGCAGTCCATGTGAAGGCAGCACTCCATGCGAAGGCAGCACTCCATGTGAAGGCTGCACTCCATGTGAAGGCTGCATTCCATATGAATGGCTGCACTCCATGTGTAGGCTTCACTCTATGTGAAGGCTGCACTCCATGTGAAAGCTGAAATCCATGCAAAGGCCACACTCCATGCAAAGGCGGCACTCTTTGCGAAGGCTGCACTCCTTGCAAAGGCTGCACTCCTTGCAAAGGCTGCACTCCTTGTGAAGGAAAGCTCATATTTTGAGGACAACACACCTTGTGGCTGCAGTCCATGTGAAGGCAGCACTCCATGCGAAGGCAGCAATCCATGTGAAGGCTGCATTCCATATGAATGGCTGCACTCCATGTGAAGGCTGCACTCCGTGTGAAGGCTGCACTTCATGTGTAGGCTGCACTCCATGTGAATGCCTGCACTACATATGAAGGCTGTACCCCATGCAAATGCTTCTGCAGGTGTGAAGGCTGCACGCCATGCGACTGATGCACTCCTTGCGAAGGCTACACTCCATGTCAATGTTGCACGCCATTGTGAAGGCTACACTCCATATGAAGGCTTCACTCCATGTGGAGGCTGCACTCCATGTGAAGGCTGAAATCCATGCAAAGGCCACATTCCATGCGAAGGCTGCACTCCATGTGAAGGCTGCACTCCTTGCAAAGGCTCCACTCCTTGCGAATGCTGCACTCCTTGCGATGCTGCACTCCTTGTTAAGGCTGTACTCCTTGCGAACGCTGCAATGCATGTGAAGGCTGCACTCCTTGCGAAGGCTCCACTCCTTGCGAATGCTGCACTCCTTGCGAATGCTGCACTCCTTGCAAAGGCTGTACTCTTTGCAAAGGCTGTAATGCATGTGAAGGCTGCATTCCTTGCAAAGGCTGCACTCCTTGCAAAGGCTGCTTTCCTTGCAAAGGCTGCACTCCTTGCAAAGTCCCCACTCCTTGCAAAGGCTGCACTCCTTGTGAAGGAAAGCTCATCTTTTGAGGACAACACCTTGTGGCGGCAGTCCATTTGAAGGCAGCACTCCATGCGAAGGCAGCACTCCATGTGAAGGCTGCACTCCATGTGAAGGCTGCATTCCATATGAATGGCTGCACTCCATGTGAAGGCTGCACTCCATGTGAAGGCTGCACTTCATGTGTAGGCTGCACTCCGTGTGAATGCCTGCACTACATACGAAGGCTGTACCCCATGACAATGCTGCTGTAGGTGTGAAGGCTGCACCCCATGCGACTGATGCACTCCTTGCGAAGGCTACACTCCATGCCAATGTTGCACTCCATTGGGAAGGCTACTCTCCATGTGAAGGCTTCACTCCATGTGAAGGCTGCACTCCATGTGAAGGCTGAAATCCATGCAAAGGCCACACTCCATGCAAAGGCGGCACTCTTTGCGAAGGCTGCACTCCATGCGAAGGCTCCACTCCTTGCGAATGCTGCACTCCTCTCAAATGCTGCACTCTTTGCGAATGCTGTACTCCTTGCAAAGGCTGTATTCCTTGCAAAGGCTGCAATGCATGTCGAGGGTGCATTCCTTGCGAAGGCTGCACTCCTTGCAAAGGCTGCACTCCATGTGAAGGCGGCACTCTTTGCGAAGGCAGCACTCCATCCGAAGGCTCCACTCCTTGCGAATGCTGCACTCCTTGCGAAGGCTACACTCAATGCGAAGGCTGCAATGCATGTGAAGGCTGCATTCCTTGCGAAGGCTGCACACCTTGCGAAAGCTCGACTCCTTGCGAATGCTGCACTCCTTGCGAATGCTGCACTCCTTGTGAAGGCTGTACTCCTTGCGAAGTCTGCAATGCATGTGAAGGCTGCATTCCTTGCAAAGGCTGCACTCCTTGCAAAGGCTGCACTACTTGCAAAGGCTGCACTCCTTGCAAAGGCCCCACTCCTTGCAAAGGCTGCACTCCTTGTGAAGGAAAGCTCATCTTTTGAGGACAACACACCTTGTGGCTGCAGTCCATGTGAAGGCAGCACTCCATGCGAAGGCAGCACTCCATGTGAAGGCTGCACTCCATGTGAAGGCTGCATTCCATATGAATGGCTGCACTCCATGTGAAGGCTGCACTCAATGTAAAGGCTGCACTTCATGTGTAGGCTGCACTCCATGTGAATGCCTGCACTAGATATGAAGGCTGTACCCCATGCGAATGCTGCTGTAGGTGTGAAGGCTGCACCCCATGTGACTGATGCACTCCTTGCAAAGGCTACACTCCATGCCAATGTGTCACTCCATTGGGAAGGCTACACTCCATGTGAAGGCATCACTCCATGTGAAGGCTGCACTCCATGTGAAGGCTGAAATCCATGCAAAGGCCACACTCCATGCAAAGGCGGCACTCTTTGCGAAGGCTGCACTCCATGCAAAGGTTGCACTCCTTGCGAAGGCTCCACTCCATGCGAATGCTGCACTCTTTGCGAATGCTGCACTCCTTGCGAAGGCTGTACTCCTTGCGAAGGCTGCAATGCATGTGAAGGCTGCATTCCTTGTGAAGGCTGCATTCCTTGCGAAGGCTGCACTCCTTGCAAAGGCTGCACTCCTTGGAAAGGCTGCACTCTTTGTGAAGGAAAGCTCATCTTTTGAGGACAACACACCTTGTGGCTGCATTCCTTGTGAAGGCAGCACTCCATGCGAAGGCAGCACTCCATGTGAAGGCTGCACTCCATGTGAAGGCTGCATTCCATATGAATAGCTGCACTCCATGTGAAGGCTTCACTCCATGTGAAGGCTGCACTCCATGTGAAGGCTGAAATCCATGCAAAGGCCACACTCCATGCAAAGGCGGCACTCTTTGCGAAGGCTGCACTCCATGCTAAGGCTGTACTCCTTGCGAAGGCTCCACTCCATGCGAATGCTGCATTCCTTGCGAATGCTGCACTCCTTGCGAAGGCTGCACTCCTTGCGAAGGCTGCAATGCATGTGAGGGCTGCATCCCTTGCGAAGGCTGCACTCCTTGCGAAGGCTGCACTCCTTGCAAAGGCTGCACTAATTGCAAAGGCTGCACTCCTTGTGAAGGAAAGCTCATATTTTGAGATCAACACACCTTGTGGCTGCAGTCCATGTGAAGGCAGCACTCCATGCGAAGGCAGCACTCCATGTGAAGGCTGCATTCCATATAAATGGCTGCACTCCAGGTGAAGGCTGCATTCCATGTGAAGGATGCACTTCATGTGTAGGCTGCACTCCAAGTGAATGCCTGCACTACATACGAAGGCTGTACCCCATGCAAATGCTGCTGTAGGTGTGAAGGCTGCACCCCATGCGACTGATGCAGTCCTTGCGAAGGCTACACTCCATGCCAATGTTGCACTCCATTGGGAAGGCTACACTCCATGTGAAGGCTTCATTCTATGTGAAGGGTGCACTCCATGTGAAGGCTGAAATCCATGCAAAGGCCACATTCCTTGCGAAGTTTGCACTCCATGTGAAGGCCGCACTCCTTGCGAAGGGTCCACTCCTTGCGAATGCTGCACTCCTTGCGATGCTGCACTGCTTGCTAAGGCTGTACTCCTTGCGAAGGCTGCAATGCATGTGAGGGCTGCACTCCTTGCGAAGGCTCCACTCCTTGTGAATGCTGCACTCCTTGCGAATGCTGCACTCCTTGCGAAGGCTGTACTCCTTGCAAAGGCTGCAATGCATGTGAAGGCTGCACTACTTGCAAACGCTCCCCTCCTTGCGAATGCTGCACTCCTTGCGAATGCTGTACTCCTTCCAAAGGCTGTACTCCTTGCAAAGGCTGCAATGCATGTGAAGGCTGCATTCCTTGCGAAGGCTGCACTCCTTGCAAAGGCTGCACTCCTTGCAAAGGCTGCACTCCTTGTGAAGGAAAGCTCATCTTTTGAGGACAAGACACCTTGTGGCTGCAGTCCATGTGAAGGCAGCACTCCATGCGAAGGCAGCACTCCATGTGAAGGCTGCACTCCATGTGAAGGCTGCACTTCATGTGTAGGCTGCATTCCATGTGAATTTATTGCACTACATACGAAGGCTGTACCCCATGTGAATGCTGCTGTAGGTGTGAAGGCAGCACCCCATGCGACTGATGCACTCCTTGCGAAGGCTACACTCCATGCCAATGTTGCACTCCATTGGGAAGGCTACACTCCATGTGAAGGCTTCACTCTATATGAAGGCTGCACTCCATGTGAAGGCTGAAATCCATGCAAAGGCCACACTCCATGCAAAGGCGGCACTCTTTGAGAATGCTGCAATCCATGCGAAGGCTGCACTCTTTGCGAAGGATCCACTCCTTGCGAATGCTGCACTCCTTGCGAATGCTGCACTCCTTGCGAAGGCTGTACTCCTTGCGAAGGCTGCAATGCATGTGAAGGCTGCACTCCTTGCGAAGGCGCCACTCCTTGCGAATGCTGCACTCCTTGCGAATGCTGCACTCCTTCCAAAGGCTGTACTCCTTGTGAAGGCTGCAATGCATGTGAAGGCTGCATTCCTTGTGAAGGCTGCACTCCTTGCAAAGGCTGCACTCCTTGCAAAGGCTGCGCTCCTTGCAAAGGCTGCACTCCTTGCAAAGGCTCCACTCCTTGCAAAGGCTGCACTCCTTGTGAAGGAAAGCTCTTCTTTTGAGGACAACACACCTTGTGGCTGCAGTCCTTGTGAAGGCAGCACACCATGCGAAGGCAGCACTCCATGTGAAGGCTGCACTCCATGTGAAGGCTGCATTCCATATGAATGGCTGCACTCCATGTGAAGGCTTCACTCCATGTGAAGGCTGCACTCCATGTGAAGGTTGAAATCCATGCAAAGGCCACACTCCATGCAAAGGCGGCACTCTTTGCGAAGGCTGCACTCCATGCAAAGGCTGCACTCCTTGCAAAGGCTCCACTCCATGCGAATGCTGCATTCCTTGCGAATGCTGCACTCCTTGCGAAGGCTGTACTCCTTGCGAAGGCTGCAATGCATGTGAAGGCTGCATTCCTTGCGAAGGCTGCACTCCTTGCGAAGGCTGCACTCCTTGCAAAGGCTGCACTCCTTGCAAAGGCTGCACTCCTTGTGAAGGAAAGCTCATATTTTGAGGACAACACACCTTGTGGCTGCAGTCCATGTGAAGGCAGCACTCCAAGCGAAGGCAGCACTCCATGTGAAGGCTGCTTTCCATATGAATGGCTGCACTCCATGTGAAGGCTGCACTCCATGTGAAGGCTGCACTTCATGTGTAGGCTGCACTCCATGTGGATGCCTGCACTACATATGAAGGCTGTACCCCATGCAAATGCTGCTGTAGGTGTGAAGGCTGCACCCCATGTGACTGATGCACTCCTTGCAAAGGCTACACTCCATGCCAATGTTGCACTCCATTGCGAAGGCTACACTCCATATGAAGGCTTCACTACATGTGAAGGCTGCACTCCATGTGAAGGCTGAAATCCATGCAAAGGCCACATTCCATGCGAAGGCTGCACTCCAAGTGAAGGCCGCACTCCTTGCGAAGGCTCCACTCCTTGCGAATGCTGCACTCCTTGCGATGCTGCACTCCTTGCTAAGGCTGTACTCCTTGCGAAGGCTGCAATGCATATGAGGGCTGCAGTCCTTGCGAAGGCTCCACTCCTTGCGAATGCTGCACTCCTTACGAATGCTGCACTCCTTGCAAAAGCTGTACTCCTTGCAAAGGCTGCAATGCATGTGAAGGCTGCATTCCTTGCAAAGGCTGCACTCCTTGCAAAGGCCGCACTCCTTGCAAAGGCTGCACTCCTTGCTTAGGCTCCAGTCCTTGCAAAGGCTACACTCCTTATGAAGGAAAGCTCATCTTTTGAGGACAACACACCTTGTGGCTGCATTCCATGTGAAGGCAGCACTCCATGCGAAGGCAGCACTCCATGTGAAGGCTGCACTGCATGTGAAGGCTGCATTCCATATGAATGGCTGCACTCCATGTGAAGGCTGCACTCCATGTGAAGGCTGCACTTCATGTGTATGCTGCACTCCATGTGAATGCCTGCACTACATACGAAAGCTCTACCCCTTGCGAATGCTGCTGTAGGTGTGAAGGCTGCACCCCATGCGACTGATGCACTCCTTGCGAAGGCTACACTCCATGCCAATGTTGCACTCCATTGGGAAGGCTACACTCCATGTGAAGGCTTCATTCCATGTGTAGGCTGCACTCCATGTGAAGGCTGCAATCCATGCAAAGGCCACACTCCTTGCGAAGGCGGCACTCTTTGCGAAGGCTGCACTCCATCCGAAGGCTCCACTCCTTGCGAATGCTGCACTCCTTGTGAAGGCTGCACTCCTTGCGAAGGCTGTCCTCCTTGCGAAGTCTGCAATGTATGTGAAGGCTTCATTCCTTGCAAAGGCTGCACACCTTGCGAAGGCTCCACTCCTTGCGCATGCAGCCCTCCTTGCGAATGCTGAAATCCTTGAGAAGGCGGTACTCCTTGCAAAGGCTGCAATGCATGTGAAGGCTGAATTCCTTGCAAAGGCTGCACTCCTTGCAAAGGCTGCACTCCTTGCAAACGCTGCACTCATTGCAAAGGCTCCACTCCTTGCAAAGGCTGCACTCCTTGTGAAGGAAAGCTCATCTTTTGAGGACCACACACCTTGTGGCTACAGTCCATGTGAAGGCAGCACTCCATGCGAAGGCAGCAATTCATGTGAAGGCTGAACTCCATGTGAAGGCTGCATTCCATATGAATGGCTGCACTCCATGTGAAGGCTGCACTCCATGTGAAGGCTGCACTTCATGTGTAGGCTGCACTCCATGTGAATGCCTGCACTACATACGAAGGCTGTACCCCATGCGAATGCTGCTGTAGGTGTGAAATCTGCTCCCCATGTGACTGATGCACTCCTTGCGAAGGCTACACTCCATACCAATGTTGCGCTCCATAGGGAAGGCTACACTCCATGTGAAGGCTTCACTCCATGTGAAGGCTGCACTCCATGTGAAGGCTGAAATCCATGCAAAGGCTGCACTCCTTGCGAAGGCTCCACTGCTTGCGAATGCTGCACTCCTTGCGAATGCAGCACTCCTTGTGAAGGCTGCACTCCTTGCAAAGGCTGCACTCCTTGCTAAGGCTGCACTCCTTGCGAAGGCTGCACTCCTTGTGAAGGAAAGCTCATATTTTGAGGACAACACACCTTGTGGCTGCAGTCCATGTGAAGGCAGCACTACATGCGAAGGCAGCACTCCATGTGAAGGCTGCACTCCATGTGAAGGCTGCATTCCATATGAATGGCTGCACTCCATGTGAAGGCTGCACTCCATGTGAAGGCTGCACTTCATGTGTAGGCTGCACTCCATGTGAATGCCTGCACTACATACGAAGGCTGTACCCCATGCGAATGCTGCTGTAGGTGTGAAGGCTGCACCCCATGTGACTGATGCACTCCTTGCGAAGGCTACACTCCATGCCAATGTTGCACTCCATTGGGAAGGCTACACTCCATGTGAAGGCTTCACTCCATGTGAAGGCTGCACTCCATGTGAATGCTGAAATCCATGCAAAGGCCACACTCCATGCAAAGGCGGCACTCTTTGCGAAGGCTGAATTCCATGCAAAGGCTGCACTCCTTGCGAATGCTGCACTCCTTGCGAATGCTGCACTCCTTGCGAAGGCTGTACTTTTTGCAAAGGCTGCAATGCATGTGAAGGCATCGTTCCTTGCGAAGGCTGCACTCCTTGCGAAGGCTGCACTCCTTGCAAAGGCTGCACTCCTTGCAAAGGCTCTACTCCTTGCAAAGGCTCCACTCCTTGCACAGGCTGCACTCCTTGTGAAGGAAAACTCATATTTTGAGGACAACACACCTTGTGGCTGCAGTCCATGTGAAGGCAGCACTCTATGCGAAGGCAGCACTCCATGTGAAGGCTGCACTCCATGTGAAGGCTGCATTCCATATGATTGGCTGCACTCCATGTGAAGGCTGCCCTCCATGTGAAAGCTGCACTTCATGTGTAGGCTGCACTCCATGTGAAGGCTTCACCCCATGTGAAGGCTGCACTCCATGTGAAGGCTGAAATCCATGCAAAGGCCACACTCCATGCAAAGGCGGCACTCCTTGCGAAGGCTGCACTCCATGCGAAGGCTCGACTCCTTGCGAATGCTGCACTCCTTGCGAATGCTGCACTCCTTGCGAAGGCTGTACTCCTTGCGAAGTCTGCAATGCATGTGAAGGCTGCATTCCTTGCGAAGGCTGCACTCATTGCAAATGCTGCACTCCTTGCAAAGGCTGCACTCCTTGCAAAGGCTCCACTCCTTGCAAAGGCTGCACTCCTTGTGAAGGAAAGCTCATCTTTTGAGGACAACACACCTTGTGGCTGCAGTCCATGTGAAGGCAGCACTCCATGCGAAGGCAGCACTCCATGTTAAGGCTGCACTCCATGTGAAGGCTGCATTCCATATGAATGGCTGCATTCCATGTGAAGGCTTCACTCCATGTGAAGGCTGCACTCCATGTGAAGGTTGAAATCCATGCAAAGGCCACACTCCATGCAAAGGCGGCACTCTTTGTGAAGGCTGCACTCCATGCAAAGGCTGCACTCATTGCGAAGGCTCCACTCCATGCGAATGCTGTATTCCTTGCGAATGCTGCACTATTTGCGAAGGCTGTACTCCTTGCGAAGGCTGCAATGCATGTGAAGGCTGCATTCCTTGCGAAGGCTGCACTCCTTGCAAAGGCTGCACTCCTTGCAAAGGCTGCACTCCTTGTGAAGGAAAGCTCATATTTTGAGAACAACACACCTTGTGGCTGCAGTCCATGTGAAGGCAGCACTCCATGTGAAGGCAGCACTCCATGCGAAGGCAGCACTCCATGTGAAGGCTGCACTCATTGCGAAGGCTCCACTCCATACGAATGCTGTATTCCTTGCGAATGCTGCACTCCTTGCGAAGGCTGTACTCCTTGCGAAGGCTGCAATGCATTTGAAGGCTGCATTCCTTGCGAAGGCTGCACTCCTTGTGAAGGCTGCACTCCTTGCAAAGGCTGCACTCCTTGCAAAGGCTGCACTCCTTGTGAAGGAAGGCTCATATTTTGAGAACAACAAACCTTGTGGCTGCAGTCCATGTGAAGGCAGCACTCCATGCGAAGGCAGTACACCATGTGAAGGCTGCATTCCATATGAATGGCTGCACTCCATGTGAAGGCAGCACTTCATGTGTAGGCTGCACTCCATGTGAATGCCTGCACTACATATGAAGGCTGTACCCCATACAAATGCTGCTGTAGGTGTGAAGGCTGCACCCCATGCTACTGATGCACTCCTTGCGAAGGCTACACTCCATGCCAATGTTGCACTCCATTGCGAAGGCCACACTCCATATGAAGGCTTCACTCCATGTGAAGGCTGCACTCCATGTGAAGGCTGAAATCCATGCAAAGGCCACATTCCATGCGAAGGCTGCACTCCATGTGAAGGCCGCACTCCTTGCGAAGGCTCCACTCCTTGCGAATGCTGCACTCCTTGCGATGCTGCACTCCTTGCTAAGGCTCTACCCCTTGCGAAGGCTGCAATGCATGTGAAGGCTGCACTCCTTGCGAAGGCTCCACTCCTTGCGAATGCTGCACTCCTTGCGAATGCTGCACTCCTTGCAAAGGCTGTACTCCTTGCAAAGGCTGCAATGCATGTGAAGGCTGCATTCCTTGCAAAGGCTGCATTCCTTGCAAAGGCTGCACTCCTTGCAAAGGCTGCACTCCTAGCAAGGGCTCCACTCCTTGCAAAGGCTGCACTCCTTGTGAAGGAAAGCTCATCTTTTGAGGACAACACATTGTGGCTGCAGTCCATTTGAAGGCAACACTCCATGCGAAGGCAGCACTCCATGTGAAGGCTGCACTCCATGTGAAGGCTGCATTCCATTTGAATGGCTGCACTCCATGTGAAGGCTGCACTCCATGTGAAGGCTGCACTTCATATGTAGGCTGCACTCCGTGTGAATGCCTGCACTACATACGAAGGCTGTACCCCATGCAAATGCTGCTGTAGGTGTGAAGGCTGCACCCCATGCGAATGATGCACTCCTTGCGAAGGCTACACTCCATGCCAATGTTGCACTCCATTGCGAAGGCTACACTCCATGTGAAGGCTTCACTCCATGTGAAGGCTGCACTCCATGTGAAGGCTGAAATCCATGCAAAGGCCACACTCCATGCGAAGGCTGCACTCCATGCGAACGCCGCACTCCTTGCGAAGGCTCCACTCATTGCGAATGCTGCACTTCTTGCGAATGCTGCACTCCTTGCGAAGGCTGTACTCCTTGCGAAGGCTGCAATGCATGTGAAGCCTGCACTCCTTGCAAAGGCTCCACTCCTTGCGAATGCTGGACTCCTTGCGAATGCTGCACTCCTTGCAAAGGCTGTACTCCTTGCAAAGGCTGCAATGCATGTGAAGGCTGCATTCCTTGCGAAGGCTGCACTCCTTGCAAACGCTGCACTCCTTGCAAAGGCTGCTTTCCTTGCAAAGGCTCCACTCCTTGCAAAGGCTGCACTCCTTGTGAAGGAAAGCTCATCTTTTGAAGACAACACACCTTGTGGCTGCAGTCCATGTGAAGGCAGCACTCCATGTGAAGGCTGAAAACCATGCAAAGGCCAACTCCATGCTAAGGCGGTACTCTTTGCGAAGGCTGCACTGCATGCAAAGGCTCCACTCCTTGCGAATGCTGCACTCCTTGCAAATGCTGCACTACTTGCGAATGTTGCACTCCTTGCGAAGGCTGTACTCCTTGCGAAGGCTGCAATGCATGTGAGGGCTGCACTACTTGCGAACGCTCCCCTCCTTGCGAATGCTGCACTCCTTGCGAATGCTGTACCCCTTGCAAAGGCTCTACTCCTTGCAAAGGCTGCAATGCATGTGAAGGCTGCATTCTTTGCGAAGGCTGCACTCCTTGTAAAGGCTGCACTACTTGCAATGGCTGCACTCCTTGCAAAGGCTCCACTTCTTGCAAAGGCTGCACTCCTTGAGAAGGTAAGCTCATCTTTTGAGGA
This sequence comes from Schistocerca gregaria, assembly GCF_023897955.1. Classification (NCBI taxonomy): domain Eukaryota; kingdom Metazoa; phylum Arthropoda; class Insecta; order Orthoptera; family Acrididae; genus Schistocerca; species Schistocerca gregaria. The sequence continues at coordinate 16,461 of NW_026062573.1, read as the reverse complement.
CAAGACACATTGTGGCTGCAGTCCATGTGAAGGCAGCACTCCATGCGAAGGCAGCACTCCATGTGAAGGCTGCACTTCATGTGAAGGCTGCATTCCATATGAATGGGTGCACTCCATGTGAAGGCTGCACTCCATGTCAAGGCTGCACTTCATGTGTAGGCTGCACTATATGTGAATGCCTGCACTACATACGAGGGCTGTACCCGATGCAAATGCTGCTGTAGGTGTGAAGGCAGCACCCCATGCGACTGATGCACTCCTTGCGAAGGCTACACTCCATGCCAATGTTGCACTCCATTGGGAAGGCTACACTCCATGTGAAGGCTTCACTCCATGTGAAGGCTGCACTCCATGCGAAGGCTGCACTCCATGAAAAGGCCGCACTCCTTGCGAAGGCTCCACTCCTTGCGAATGTTGCACTCCTTGCGAATGCTGCACTCCTTGCGAAGGTTGTACTCCTTGCGAAGGCTGCAATGCATGTGAAGGCTGCACTCCTTGCGAAGGCTCCACTCCTTGCGAATGCTGCACTCCTTGCGAATGCTGTACTCCTTGCGAAGGTTGTACTCCTTGCGAAGGCTGCAATGCATGTGAAGGCTCCACTCCTTGCAAAGGCTGCGCTCCTTGCAAAGGCTCCACTCCTTGCAAAGGCTGCATTCCTTGTGATGGAATGCTCATCTTTTGAAGACAACACATCTTGTGGCTGCAGTCCATGTGAAGTCAGCACTCCATGCGGAGGCAACACTTCATGTGAAGGCTGCACTCCATGTGAAAGCTGCATTCCATATGAATGGCTGCACTCCATGTGAAGGCTGCACTCCATGTGAAGGCTGCACTTCATGTGTAGGCTGCACTCCATGTGAATTTCCTGCACTACATACGAAGGCTGTACCCCATGTGAATGCTGCTGTAGGTGTGAAGGCAGCACCCCATGCGACTGATGCACTCCTTGCGAAGGCTACACTCCATGCCAATGTTGCACTCCATTGGGTAGGCTACACTCCATGTGAAGGCTTCACTCTATATGAAGGCTGCACTCCATGTGAAGGCTGAAATCCATGCAAAGGCCACACTCCATGCAAAGGCGGCACTCTTTGAGAATGCTGCAATCCATGCAAAGGCTGCACTCTTTGCGAAGGATCCACTCCTTGCGAATGCTGCACTCCTTGCGAATGCTGCACTCCTTGCGAAGGCTGTACTCCTTGCGAAGGCTGCAATGCATGTGAAGGCTGCACTCCTTGCGAAGGCGCCACTCCTTGCGAATGCTGCACTCCTTGCGAATGCTGCACTCCTTCCAAAGGCTGTACTCCTTGTGAAGGCTGCAATGCATGTGAAGGCTGCATTCCTTGTGAAGGCTGCACACCTTGCAAAGGCTGTACTCCTTGCAAAGGCTGCGCTCCTTGCAAAGGCTGCACTCCTTGCAAAGGCTCCACTCCTTGCAAAGGCTGCACTCCTTGTGAAGGAAAGCTCATCTTTTGAGGACAACACACCTTGTGGCTGCAGTCCATGTGAAGGCAGCACTCCATGCGAAGGCAGCACTCCATGTGAAGGCTGCACTCCATGTGAAGGCTGCATTCCATATGAATGGCTGCACTCCATGTGTAGGCTTCACTCTATGTGAAGGCTGCACTCCATGTGAAAGCTGAAATCCATGCAAAGGCCACACTCCATGCAAAGGCGGCACTCTTTGCGAAGGCTGCACTCCTTGCAAAGGCTGCACTCCTTGCAAAGGCTGCACTCCTTGTGAAGGAAAGCTCATATTTTGAGGACAACACACCTTGTGGCTGCAGTCCATGTGAAGGCAGCACTCCATGCGAAGGCAGCAATCCATGTGAAGGCTGCATTCCATATGAATGGCTGCACTCCATGTGAAGGCTGCACTCCGTGTGAAGGCTGCACTTCATGTGTAGGCTGCACTCCATGTGAATGCCTGCACTACATATGAAGGCTGTACCCCATGCAAATGCTTCTGCAGGTGTGAAGGCTGCACGCCATGCGACTGATGCACTCCTTGCGAAGGCTACACTCCATGTCAATGTTGCACGCCATTGTGAAGGCTACACTCCATATGAAGGCTTCACTCCATGTGGAGGCTGCACTCCATGTGAAGGCTGAAATCCATGCAAAGGCCACATTCCATGCGAAGGCTGCACTCCATGTGAAGGCTGCACTCCTTGCAAAGGCTCCACTCCTTGCGAATGCTGCACTCCTTGCGATGCTGCACTCCTTGTTAAGGCTGTACTCCTTGCGAACGCTGCAATGCATGTGAAGGCTGCACTCCTTGCGAAGGCTCCACTCCTTGCGAATGCTGCACTCCTTGCGAATGCTGCACTCCTTGCAAAGGCTGTACTCTTTGCAAAGGCTGTAATGCATGTGAAGGCTGCATTCCTTGCAAAGGCTGCACTCCTTGCAAAGGCTGCTTTCCTTGCAAAGGCTGCACTCCTTGCAAAGTCCCCACTCCTTGCAAAGGCTGCACTCCTTGTGAAGGAAAGCTCATCTTTTGAGGACAACACCTTGTGGCGGCAGTCCATTTGAAGGCAGCACTCCATGCGAAGGCAGCACTCCATGTGAAGGCTGCACTCCATGTGAAGGCTGCATTCCATATGAATGGCTGCACTCCATGTGAAGGCTGCACTCCATGTGAAGGCTGCACTTCATGTGTAGGCTGCACTCCGTGTGAATGCCTGCACTACATACGAAGGCTGTACCCCATGACAATGCTGCTGTAGGTGTGAAGGCTGCACCCCATGCGACTGATGCACTCCTTGCGAAGGCTACACTCCATGCCAATGTTGCACTCCATTGGGAAGGCTACTCTCCATGTGAAGGCTTCACTCCATGTGAAGGCTGCACTCCATGTGAAGGCTGAAATCCATGCAAAGGCCACACTCCATGCAAAGGCGGCACTCTTTGCGAAGGCTGCACTCCATGCGAAGGCTCCACTCCTTGCGAATGCTGCACTCCTCTCAAATGCTGCACTCTTTGCGAATGCTGTACTCCTTGCAAAGGCTGTATTCCTTGCAAAGGCTGCAATGCATGTCGAGGGTGCATTCCTTGCGAAGGCTGCACTCCTTGCAAAGGCTGCACTCCATGTGAAGGCGGCACTCTTTGCGAAGGCAGCACTCCATCCGAAGGCTCCACTCCTTGCGAATGCTGCACTCCTTGCGAAGGCTACACTCAATGCGAAGGCTGCAATGCATGTGAAGGCTGCATTCCTTGCGAAGGCTGCACACCTTGCGAAAGCTCGACTCCTTGCGAATGCTGCACTCCTTGCGAATGCTGCACTCCTTGTGAAGGCTGTACTCCTTGCGAAGTCTGCAATGCATGTGAAGGCTGCATTCCTTGCAAAGGCTGCACTCCTTGCAAAGGCTGCACTACTTGCAAAGGCTGCACTCCTTGCAAAGGCCCCACTCCTTGCAAAGGCTGCACTCCTTGTGAAGGAAAGCTCATCTTTTGAGGACAACACACCTTGTGGCTGCAGTCCATGTGAAGGCAGCACTCCATGCGAAGGCAGCACTCCATGTGAAGGCTGCACTCCATGTGAAGGCTGCATTCCATATGAATGGCTGCACTCCATGTGAAGGCTGCACTCAATGTAAAGGCTGCACTTCATGTGTAGGCTGCACTCCATGTGAATGCCTGCACTAGATATGAAGGCTGTACCCCATGCGAATGCTGCTGTAGGTGTGAAGGCTGCACCCCATGTGACTGATGCACTCCTTGCAAAGGCTACACTCCATGCCAATGTGTCACTCCATTGGGAAGGCTACACTCCATGTGAAGGCATCACTCCATGTGAAGGCTGCACTCCATGTGAAGGCTGAAATCCATGCAAAGGCCACACTCCATGCAAAGGCGGCACTCTTTGCGAAGGCTGCACTCCATGCAAAGGTTGCACTCCTTGCGAAGGCTCCACTCCATGCGAATGCTGCACTCTTTGCGAATGCTGCACTCCTTGCGAAGGCTGTACTCCTTGCGAAGGCTGCAATGCATGTGAAGGCTGCATTCCTTGTGAAGGCTGCATTCCTTGCGAAGGCTGCACTCCTTGCAAAGGCTGCACTCCTTGGAAAGGCTGCACTCTTTGTGAAGGAAAGCTCATCTTTTGAGGACAACACACCTTGTGGCTGCATTCCTTGTGAAGGCAGCACTCCATGCGAAGGCAGCACTCCATGTGAAGGCTGCACTCCATGTGAAGGCTGCATTCCATATGAATAGCTGCACTCCATGTGAAGGCTTCACTCCATGTGAAGGCTGCACTCCATGTGAAGGCTGAAATCCATGCAAAGGCCACACTCCATGCAAAGGCGGCACTCTTTGCGAAGGCTGCACTCCATGCTAAGGCTGTACTCCTTGCGAAGGCTCCACTCCATGCGAATGCTGCATTCCTTGCGAATGCTGCACTCCTTGCGAAGGCTGCACTCCTTGCGAAGGCTGCAATGCATGTGAGGGCTGCATCCCTTGCGAAGGCTGCACTCCTTGCGAAGGCTGCACTCCTTGCAAAGGCTGCACTAATTGCAAAGGCTGCACTCCTTGTGAAGGAAAGCTCATATTTTGAGATCAACACACCTTGTGGCTGCAGTCCATGTGAAGGCAGCACTCCATGCGAAGGCAGCACTCCATGTGAAGGCTGCATTCCATATAAATGGCTGCACTCCAGGTGAAGGCTGCATTCCATGTGAAGGATGCACTTCATGTGTAGGCTGCACTCCAAGTGAATGCCTGCACTACATACGAAGGCTGTACCCCATGCAAATGCTGCTGTAGGTGTGAAGGCTGCACCCCATGCGACTGATGCAGTCCTTGCGAAGGCTACACTCCATGCCAATGTTGCACTCCATTGGGAAGGCTACACTCCATGTGAAGGCTTCATTCTATGTGAAGGGTGCACTCCATGTGAAGGCTGAAATCCATGCAAAGGCCACATTCCTTGCGAAGTTTGCACTCCATGTGAAGGCCGCACTCCTTGCGAAGGGTCCACTCCTTGCGAATGCTGCACTCCTTGCGATGCTGCACTGCTTGCTAAGGCTGTACTCCTTGCGAAGGCTGCAATGCATGTGAGGGCTGCACTCCTTGCGAAGGCTCCACTCCTTGTGAATGCTGCACTCCTTGCGAATGCTGCACTCCTTGCGAAGGCTGTACTCCTTGCAAAGGCTGCAATGCATGTGAAGGCTGCACTACTTGCAAACGCTCCCCTCCTTGCGAATGCTGCACTCCTTGCGAATGCTGTACTCCTTCCAAAGGCTGTACTCCTTGCAAAGGCTGCAATGCATGTGAAGGCTGCATTCCTTGCGAAGGCTGCACTCCTTGCAAAGGCTGCACTCCTTGCAAAGGCTGCACTCCTTGTGAAGGAAAGCTCATCTTTTGAGGACAAGACACCTTGTGGCTGCAGTCCATGTGAAGGCAGCACTCCATGCGAAGGCAGCACTCCATGTGAAGGCTGCACTCCATGTGAAGGCTGCACTTCATGTGTAGGCTGCATTCCATGTGAATTTATTGCACTACATACGAAGGCTGTACCCCATGTGAATGCTGCTGTAGGTGTGAAGGCAGCACCCCATGCGACTGATGCACTCCTTGCGAAGGCTACACTCCATGCCAATGTTGCACTCCATTGGGAAGGCTACACTCCATGTGAAGGCTTCACTCTATATGAAGGCTGCACTCCATGTGAAGGCTGAAATCCATGCAAAGGCCACACTCCATGCAAAGGCGGCACTCTTTGAGAATGCTGCAATCCATGCGAAGGCTGCACTCTTTGCGAAGGATCCACTCCTTGCGAATGCTGCACTCCTTGCGAATGCTGCACTCCTTGCGAAGGCTGTACTCCTTGCGAAGGCTGCAATGCATGTGAAGGCTGCACTCCTTGCGAAGGCGCCACTCCTTGCGAATGCTGCACTCCTTGCGAATGCTGCACTCCTTCCAAAGGCTGTACTCCTTGTGAAGGCTGCAATGCATGTGAAGGCTGCATTCCTTGTGAAGGCTGCACTCCTTGCAAAGGCTGCACTCCTTGCAAAGGCTGCGCTCCTTGCAAAGGCTGCACTCCTTGCAAAGGCTCCACTCCTTGCAAAGGCTGCACTCCTTGTGAAGGAAAGCTCTTCTTTTGAGGACAACACACCTTGTGGCTGCAGTCCTTGTGAAGGCAGCACACCATGCGAAGGCAGCACTCCATGTGAAGGCTGCACTCCATGTGAAGGCTGCATTCCATATGAATGGCTGCACTCCATGTGAAGGCTTCACTCCATGTGAAGGCTGCACTCCATGTGAAGGTTGAAATCCATGCAAAGGCCACACTCCATGCAAAGGCGGCACTCTTTGCGAAGGCTGCACTCCATGCAAAGGCTGCACTCCTTGCAAAGGCTCCACTCCATGCGAATGCTGCATTCCTTGCGAATGCTGCACTCCTTGCGAAGGCTGTACTCCTTGCGAAGGCTGCAATGCATGTGAAGGCTGCATTCCTTGCGAAGGCTGCACTCCTTGCGAAGGCTGCACTCCTTGCAAAGGCTGCACTCCTTGCAAAGGCTGCACTCCTTGTGAAGGAAAGCTCATATTTTGAGGACAACACACCTTGTGGCTGCAGTCCATGTGAAGGCAGCACTCCAAGCGAAGGCAGCACTCCATGTGAAGGCTGCTTTCCATATGAATGGCTGCACTCCATGTGAAGGCTGCACTCCATGTGAAGGCTGCACTTCATGTGTAGGCTGCACTCCATGTGGATGCCTGCACTACATATGAAGGCTGTACCCCATGCAAATGCTGCTGTAGGTGTGAAGGCTGCACCCCATGTGACTGATGCACTCCTTGCAAAGGCTACACTCCATGCCAATGTTGCACTCCATTGCGAAGGCTACACTCCATATGAAGGCTTCACTACATGTGAAGGCTGCACTCCATGTGAAGGCTGAAATCCATGCAAAGGCCACATTCCATGCGAAGGCTGCACTCCAAGTGAAGGCCGCACTCCTTGCGAAGGCTCCACTCCTTGCGAATGCTGCACTCCTTGCGATGCTGCACTCCTTGCTAAGGCTGTACTCCTTGCGAAGGCTGCAATGCATATGAGGGCTGCAGTCCTTGCGAAGGCTCCACTCCTTGCGAATGCTGCACTCCTTACGAATGCTGCACTCCTTGCAAAAGCTGTACTCCTTGCAAAGGCTGCAATGCATGTGAAGGCTGCATTCCTTGCAAAGGCTGCACTCCTTGCAAAGGCCGCACTCCTTGCAAAGGCTGCACTCCTTGCTTAGGCTCCAGTCCTTGCAAAGGCTACACTCCTTATGAAGGAAAGCTCATCTTTTGAGGACAACACACCTTGTGGCTGCATTCCATGTGAAGGCAGCACTCCATGCGAAGGCAGCACTCCATGTGAAGGCTGCACTGCATGTGAAGGCTGCATTCCATATGAATGGCTGCACTCCATGTGAAGGCTGCACTCCATGTGAAGCCTGCACTTCATGTGTAGGCTGCACTCCGTGTGAATGCCTGCACTACATACGAAGGCTGTACCCCATGCGAATGCTGCTGTAGGTGTGAAGGCTTCACCCCATGCGACTGATGCACTCCTTGCGAAGGCTACACTCCTTGCGAATGCTGCACTCCTTGCAAATGCTGCACTGATTGCAATGGCTGTACTCCTTGCAAAGGCTGCAATGCATGTGAAGGCTGCACTCCTTGCGAAGGCTCCACTGCTTGCGAATGCTGCACTCCTTGCGAATGCTGCACTGATTGAAATGGCTGTACTCCTTGCAAAGGCTGCAATGCATGTGAAGGCTGCATTCCTTGCGAAGGCTGCACTCCTTGCAAAGGCTGCACTCCTTGCAATGGCTGCATTCCTTGCAAAGGCTCCACTCCTTGGAAAGGCTGCACTCCTTGTGAAGGAAAGCTCATCTTTTGAGGACAACACACCTTGTGGCTGCAGTCCATGTGAAGGCAGCACTCCATGCGAAGGCAGCACTCCATGCAAAGGCCACTCCCCATGCGAAGGCTGCACTCCATGCGAACGCCACACTCCTTGCGAAGGCTCCACTCCTTGCGAATGCTGCACTTCTTGCGAATGCTGCACTCCTTGCGAAGGCTGTACTCCTTGCGAAGGCTGCAATGCATGTGAAGGCTGCACTCCTTGCGAACGCTCCACTGCTTGCGAATGCTGCACTCCTTGCGAATGCTGCACTGATTGCAATGGCTGTACTCCTTGCAAAGGCTGCAATGCATGTGAAGGCTGCATTCCTTGCGAAGGCTGCACTCCTTGCAAAGGCTGCACTCCTTGCAAAGGCTGCATTCCTTGCAAAATCTCCACTCCTTGCAAAGGCTGCACTCCTTGTGAAGGAAAGCTCATCTTTTGAGGACAACACACCTTGTGGCTGCACTCCATGTGAAGGCTGCACTCCATGTGAAGGCGGCATTCCATATGAATGGCTACACTGCATGTGAAGGCTGCACTCCATGTGAAGGCTGCACTTCATGTGTAGGCTGCACTCCATGTGAATGCCTGCACTACATACGAAGGCTGTACCCCATGCAAATGCTGCTGTAGGTGTGAAGGCTGCACCCCATGCGACTGATGCAGTCATTGCGAAGGCTACACCCCATGTCAATGTTGCACTCCATTGGGAAGGCTACACTCCATGTGAAGGCTTCATTCCATGTGAAGGCTGCACTCCATGTGAAGGCTGCAATCCATGCAAAGGCCACACTCCATGCAAAGGCGGCACTCTTTGCGAAGGCTTCACTCCATGCGAAGGCTGCACTCCTTGCGAAGTCTCGACTCCTTGCGAATACTGCACTCCTTGCGAATGCTGCACTCCTTGCGTAGGCTGTACTCCTTGCGAAGTCTGCAATGCATGTGAAGGCTGCATTCCTTGCGAAGGCTGTGTTCCTTGCGAATTCTGCACTCCTTGCAAAGGCTGCACTCCTTGCAAAGGCTCCACTCCTTGCAAAGGCTACACTCCTTGTGAAGGAAAGCTCTTCTTTTGAGGACAACACACCTTGTGGCTGCAGTCCATGTGAAGGCAGCACACCATGCGAAGGCAGCACTCCATGTGAAGGCTGCACTCCATGTGAAGGCTGCATTCCATATGAATGGCTGCACTCCATGTGAAGGCTTCACTCCATGTGACGGCTGCACTCCATGTGAAAGCTGAAATCCATGCAAGGGCCACACTCCATGCAAAGGCGGCACTCTTTGCGAAGGCTGCACTCCATGCAAAGGCTGCACTCCTTGCGAAGGCTCTACTCCATGCGAATGCTGCATTCCTTGCGAATGCTGCACTCCTTGCAAAGACTGTACTCCTTGCGAAGGCTGCAATGCATGTGAAGGCTGCATTCCTTGCGAAGGCTGCACTCCTTGCGAAGGCTGCACTCCTTGCAAAGGCTGCACTCCTTGTGAAGGAAAGCTTATATTTTGAGGACAACACACCTTGTGGCTGCAGTCCATGTGAAGGCAGCACTCCATGCGAAGGCAGCACTCCATGTGAAGGCTGCATTCCATATGAATGGCTGCACCCCATGTGAAGGCTGCACTCCATGTGAAGGCCGCACTCCTTGCGAATGCTGCACTCCTTGCGAATGCTGCACTCCTTGCGAATGCTGCACTCCTTGTGAAACCTGTACTCCTTGCGAAGGCTGCAATGCATGTGAAGGCTGCAATCCTTGCGAACGCTCCATTCCTTGCAAATGCTGCACTCCTTGCGAATGCTGTACTCCCTGCAAAGGCTGTACTCCTTGCAAAGGCTGCAATGCATGTGAAGGCTGCATTCCTTGCGAAGGCTTCACTCCTTGCAAAGGCTGCACTCCTTGCAAAGGCTGCACTCCTTGCAAAGGCTCCACTCCTTGCAAAGGCTGCACTCCTTGTGAAGGAAAGCTCATCTTTTAAGGACAACACACCTTGTGGCTGCAGTCCATGTGAAGGCAGCACTCCATGCGAAGGCAGCACTCCATATGAAGGCTGCACTCCATGTGAAGGCTGCATTCCATATGAATGGCTGCACTCCATGTGAAGGCTTCACTCCATGTGAAGGCTGCACTTCATGTGTAGGCTGCACTACATGTCAATGCCTGCACTACATACGAGGGCTGTACTCGATGCGAATGCTGCTGTAGGTGTGAAGGCTGCACCCCATGCGACTGATGCATTCCTTGCAAAGGCTACACTCCATGCCAATGTTGCACTCCATTGGGAAGGCTACACTCCATGTGAAGGCTTCACTCCATGTGAAGGCTGCACTCCATGTGAAGGCTGCAATCCATGTGAATGGCTGCACTCCATGTGAAGGCTGCACTCCATGTGAAGGCTGCACTTCATGTGTAGGCTGCACTACATGTGTATGCCTGCACTACATACGAAGGCTGTACCCCTTGCGAATGCTGCTGTAGGTGTGAAGGCTGCACCCCATGCGACTGATGCACTCATTGCGAAGGCTACACTCCATGCCAATGTTGCACTCCATTGCGAAGGCTACACTCCATGTGAAGGCTTCACTCCATGTGAAGGCTCCACGCCTTGCGAATGCTGCACTCCTTGCGAAGGCTGCACTCCTTGCGAAGGCTGTACTCCTTGCGAAGGCTGCAATGCATGTGAAGGCTGCACTACTTGCAAACGCTGCCCTCCTTACGAATGCTGCACTCCTTGCGAATGCTGTACTCCTTGCAAAGGCTGCAATGCATGTGAAGGCTGCACTCCTTGCGAAGGCTCCACTCCTTGCGAATGCTGCACCCCTTGCGAATGCTGCACTCCTTGCAAAGGCTGCAATGCATGTGAAGGCTGCATTCCTTGCGAAGGCTGCACTCCTTGCAAAGGCTGCAATGCATGTGAAGGCTGCATTCCTTGCGAAGGCTGCACTCCTTGCAAAGGCTGCACTCCTTGCAAAGGCTGCATTCCTTGCAAAGTTTCCACTCCTTGCAAAGGCTGCACTCCTTGTGAAGGAAAGCTCATCTTTTGAGGACAACACACGTTGTGGCTGCAGTCCATGTGAAGGCAGTACTCCATGTGAAGGCAGCACTCCATGTGAAGGCTGCACTCCATGTGAAGGCGGCATTCCATATGAATGGCTGCACTCCATGTGAATGCTGCACTCCATGTGAAGGCTGCACTTCATGTGTAGGCTGCACTCCATGTGAATGCCTGCACCACATACGAATGCTGTACCCCATGATGATGCTGCTGTAGTTGTGAAGGCTGCACCCCATGCGACTGATGCACTCCTTGCGAAAGCTACACTCCATGCCAATGTTGCACTCCATTGGGAAGGCTACACTCCATGTGAAGGCTTCACTCCATGTGAAGGCTGCACTCCATGTGAAGGCTGAAAACCATGCAGAGGCCAAACTCCATGCAAAGGCGGCACTCTTTGCGAAGGCTGCACTCCATGCAAAGGCTCCACTCCTTGCGAATGCTGCACTCCTTGCGAATGCTGCACTCCTTGCGAATGCTGCACTCCTTGCGAAGGCTGTACTCCTTGCGAAGGCTGCAATGCATGTGAAGGCTGCACTACTTGCAAATGCTCCCCTCCTTGCGAATGCTGCACTCCTTGCGAATGCTGTACTCCTTGCGAAGGCTGTACTCCTTGCAAAGGCTGCAATGCATGTGAACGCTGCACTACTTGCAAACGCTCCCCTCCTTGCGAATGCTGCACTCCTTGCGAATGCTGTACTCCTTGCAAAGGCTGTACTCCTTGCAAAGGCTGCAATGCATGTGAAGGCTGCATTCCTTGCGAAGGCTGCACTCCTTGCAAAGGCTGCACTCCTTGCAAAGGCTGCACTCCTTGTGAAGGAAAGCTCATCTTTTGAGGACAAGACACCTTGTGGCTGCAGTCCATGTGAAGGCAGCACTCCATGCGAAGGCAGCACTCCATGTGAAGGCTGCACTCCATGTGAAGGCTGCATTCCATATGAATGGCTGCACTCCATGTGAAGGCTGCACTCCATGTGAAGGCTGCACTTCTCGTGTAGGCTGCACTCCATGTGAATGCCTGCACTACATACGAGGGCTGTACCCGATGCAAATGCTGCTGCAGGTGTGAAGGCTGCACCCCATGCGACTGATGCACTCCTTGCGAAGGCTACACTCCATGCCAATGTTGCACTCCATTGGGAAGGCTACACTCCATGTGAAGGCTTCACTCCATGTGAAGGCTGCACTCCATGTGAAGGCTGAAATCCATGCAAAGGCCACACTCCATGCAAAGGCGGCACTCTTTGCGAAGGCTGCACTCCATGCGAAGGCTCCACTCCTTGCGAATGCTGCACTCCTTGCGAAGGCTGCACTCCTTGCGAAGGCTGTACTCCTTGCGAAGGCTGCAATGCATGTGAAGGCTGCACTACTTGCAAACGCTGCCCTCCTTGCGAATGCTGCACTCCTTGCGAATGCTGTACTCCTTGCAAAGGCTGTACTCCTTGCAAAGGCTGCAATGCATGTGAAGGCTGCATTCCTTGCGAAGGCTGCACTCCTTGCAAAGGCTGCTCTCTTTGCAAAGGCTGCACTCCTTGCAAAGGCTCCACTCCTTGCAAAGGCTGAACTCCTTGTGAAGGAAAGCTCATCTTTTGAGGACAAGACACCTTGTGGCTGCAGTCCATGTGAAGGCAGCACTCCATGCGAAGGCAGCACTCCATGTGAAGGCTGCACTCCATGTGAAGGCTGCATTCCATATGAATAGCTGTACTCCATGTGAAGGTTGCACTCCATGTGAAGGCTGCACTTCATGTGTAGGCTGCACTCCATGTGAATGCCAGCACTACATACGAAGGCTGTACCCCATGCGAATGCTGCTGAAGGTGTGAAGGCTGCACCCCATGCGACTGATTAAGTCCTTGCAAAGGCTACACTCCATGCCAATGTTGCACTCCATTGGGAAGGCTACACTCCATGTGAAGGCTTCACTCCATGTCAAGGCTGCACTCCATGTGAAGGCTGAAATCCATGCAAAGGCCACACTCCATGCAAAGGCGGTACTCTTTGCGAAGGCATGGACTCCATGTCGAATGCTCCACTCCTAGTGAAAGCTGCACTCCTAGCGAAGTCTGCAATGCATGAAGTCTGCAATCTCCTTGCGAAGGCTGCACTCCTTGCAAAGGCTGCACTCCTTGCAAAGGCTGCACTCCTTGTGAAGGAAAGCTCATATTTTGAGGACAACACACCTTGTGGCTGCAGTCCATGTGAAGGCAGCACTCCATGCGAAGGCAGCACTTCATGTGAAGGCTGCATTCCATATAAATGGCTGCACTCCATGTGAAGGCTGCACTCCATGTGAAGGCTGCACTTCATGTGTAGGCTGCACTCCATGTGAATGCCTGCACTACATACGAAGGCTGTACCCCATGCAAATGCTGCTGTAGGTGTGAAGGCTGCACCCCATGCGACTGATGCAGTCCTTGCGAAGGCTACACTCCATGCCAATGTTGCACTCCATTGGGAAGGCTACACTCCATGTGAAGGCTTCAATCCATGTGAAGGGTGCACTCCATGTGAAGGCTGCAATCCATGCAATTGCCACACTCCATGCGAAGGCGGCACTCTTTGCGAAGGCTGCACTCCATGCCAAGGCTGCACTCCTTGCGAAGGCTCGACTCCTTGCGAATGCTGCACTCCTTGCGAATGCTGCACTCCTTGCGAAGGCTGTACTCCTTGCGAAGTCTGCAATGCATGTGAAGGCTGCATTCCTTGTGAAGGCTGCACTCCTTGCAAATGCTGCACTCCTTGCAAAGGCTGCACTCCTTGCAAAGGCTCCACTCCTTGCAAAGGCTGCACTCCTTGTGAAGGAAAGCTCATCTTTCGAGGAAAACACACCTTGTGGCTGCAGTCCTTGTGAAGGCAGCACACCATGCGAAGGCAGCACTCCATGTGAAGGCTGCACTCCATGTGAAGGCTGCATTCCATATGAATGGCTGCACACCATGTGAAGGCTTCACTCCTTGTGAAGGCTGCACTCCATGTGAAGGCTGAAATCCATGCAAAGGCCACAATCCATGCAAAGGCGGCACTCTTTGTGAAGGCTGCACTCCATGCAAAGGCTGCACTCCTTGCGAAGGCTCCACTCCATGCGAATGCTGCATTCCTTGCGAATGCTGCTAATCCTTGCGAAGGCTGTACTCCTTGCGAAGGCTGCAATGCATGTGAAGGCTGCATTCCTTGCGAAGGCTGCCCTCCTTGCGAAGGCTGCACTCCTTGCAAAGGCTGCACTCCTTGCAAAGGCTGCACTCCTTGTGAAGGAAAGCTCATATTTTGAGGACAACACACCTTGTGGCTGCAGTCCATGTGAAGGCAGCACTCCATGCGAAGGCAGCACTCCATGTGAAGGCTGCTTTCCATATGAATGGCTGCACTCCATGTGAAGGCTGCACTCCATGTGAAGGCTGCACTTCATGTGTAGGCTGCACTCCATGTGGATGCCTGCACTACATATGAAGGCTGTACCCCATGCAAATGCTGCTGTAGGTGTGAAGGCTGCACCCCATGTGACTGATGCACTCCTTGCAAAGGCTACACTCCATGCCAATGTTGCACTCCATTGCGAAGGCTACACTCCATATGAAGGCTTCACTACATGTGAAGTCTGCACTCCATGTGAAGGCTGAAATCCATGCAAAGGCCACATTCCATGCGAAGGCTGCACTCCAAGTGAAGGCCGCACTCCTTGCGAAGGCTCCACTCCTTGCGAATGCTGCACTCCTTGCGATGCTGCACTCCTTGCTAAGGCTATACTCCTTGCGAAGGCTGCAATGCATATGAGGGCTGCACTCCTTGCGAAGGCTCCACTCCTTGCGAATGCTGCACTCCTTACGAATGCTGCACTCCTTGCAAAGGCTGTACTCCTTGCAAAGGCTGCAATGCATGTGAAGGCTGCATTCCTTGCAAAGGCTGCACTCCTTGCAAAGGCCGCACTCCTTGCAAAGGCTGCACTCCTTGCAAAGGCTCCAGTCCTTGCAAAGGCTACACTCCTTATGAAGGAAAGCTCATCTTTTGAGGACAACACACCTTGTGGCTGCATTCCATGTGAAGGCAGCACTCCATGCGAAGGCAGCACTCCATGTGAAGGCTGCACTGCATGTGAAGGCTGCATTCCATATGAATGGCTGCACTCCATGTGAAGGCTGCACTCCATGTGAAGCCTGCACTTCATGTGTAGGCTGCACTCCGTGTGAATGCCTGCACTACATACGAAGGCTGTACCCCATGCGAATGCTGCTGTAGGTGTGAAGGCTTCACCCCATGCGACTGATGCACTCCTTGCGAAGGCTACACTCCTTGCGAATGCTGCTCTCCTTGCGAATGCTGCACTGATTGCAATGGCTGTACTCCTTGCAAAGGCTGCAATGCATGTGAAGGCAGCACTCCATGCGAAGGCAGCACTCCATGCAAAGGCCACACCCTATGCGAAGGCTGCACTCCATGCGAACGCCGCAGTCCTTGCGAAGGCTCCACTCCTTGCGAATGCTGCACTTCTTGCGAATGCTGCACTCCTTGCGAAGGCTGTACTCCTTGCGAAGGCTGCAATGCATGTGAAGGCTGCACTCCTTGCGAAGGCTCCACTGCTTGCCAATGCTGCACTCCTTGCGAATGCTGCACTGATTGCAATGGCTGTACTCCTTGCAAAGGCTGCAATGCATGTGAAGGCTGCATTCCTTGCGAAGGCTGCACTCCTTGCAAAGGCTGCTCTCTTTGCAAAGGCTGCACTCCTTGCAAAGGCTCCACTCCTTGCAAAGGCTGCACTCCTTGTGAAGGAAAGCTCATCTTTTGAGGACAAGACACCTTGTGGCTGCAGTCCATGTGAAGGCAGCACTCCATGCGAAGGCAGCACTCCATGTGAAAGCTGCACTCCATGTGAAGGCTGCATTCCATATGAATAGCTGTACTCCATGTGAAGGTTGCACTCCATGTGAATGCTGCACTTCATGTGTAGGCTGCACTCCATGTGAATGCCAGCACTACATACGAAGGCTGTACCCCATGCGAATGCTGCTGAAGGTGTGAAGGCTGCACCCCATGCGACTGATGAAGTCCTTGCAAAGGCTACACTCCATGCCAATGTTGCACTCCATTGGGAAGGCTACACTTCATGTGAAGGCTTCACTCCATGTGAAGGCTGCACTCCATGTGAAGGCTGAAATCCATGCAAAGGCCACACTCCATGCAAAGGCGGTACTCTTTGCGAAGGCTGGACTCCATGCGAAGGCTCCACTCCTTGCGAATGCTGCACTCCTTGCGAAGGCTGTACTCCTTGCGAAGTCTGCAATGCATGTGAAGGCTGCATTCCTTGCGAAGGCTGCACTCCTTGCAAAGGCTGCACTCCTTGCAAAGGCTGCACTCCTTGTGAAGGAAAGCTCATATTTTGAGGACAACACACCTTGTGGCTGCAGTCCATGTGAAGGCAGCACTCCATGCGAAGGCAGCACTCCATGTGAAGGCTGCATTCCATATAAATGGCTGCACTCCATGTGAAGGATGCACTCCATGTGAAGGCTGAACACGCGATCTAGTGT
>NW_026062572.1:0-41184 GCF_023897955.1 Schistocerca gregaria | reverse complement strand
CGGTCGGTTGCCTTGTCTGTCTGTCTTGCTTGCTGGCGTTTGTTTGTTTGTTTCATGTGTGGATGGTGTTTGCGTGCCGCGGTGGTTGGATTGTGGGGTCGTTGGCGGGCGTGGGCGGCGGCGCCGCGGTTGGTGTTACATAAAGTGTATTTTACTTTTATTATTTTTACCTATTTATTTTGCGCCGCGTTTGTTTGTTTGTCTTGGTGGTGGTTTTGGAATAGTCTTTTTTGCTTTGCTTTGCTTTGCTTTCCGGGCGTCACGTTTTGTGCCGTGGCCTGTGTGGGTGGCGCTATTGACGCTTGCGACTTGGCTCGGCCGGTGCGGTGCTTTTTTTTTTTTTTTTTTTTTTTTTGGAAACGGCGGCGCCGGGCCGGGCCGGGCCGGGGGTGGGACGACTGGACTGGACTGGAGAGTGAGTGGGGAACTAGTCGTTGCGACCGACAAAGTTTTGCTCGCGACGGAGAGACGTTAGTGGCCCTGAAAAGGGCCGTTTTGTTTGTTTGGCGGTGTGCGGGTTTAGGCGCGCTCGCCGCGGATGCGGCGCGCGAGCTGGATGTCCTTGGGCATGATGGTGACTCGCTTGGCGTGGATTGCGCACAGGTTGGTGTCTTCGAAGAGGCCGACGAGGTAGGCCTCGCTGGCCTCCTGCAGGGCCATGACTGCGGAGCTCTGGAAGCGCAGGTCGGTCTTGAAGTCCTGGGCGATCTCGCGCACTAGGCGCTGGAATGGCAGCTTGCGGATGAGCAGCTCTGTGCTCTTCTGGTAGCGCCTGATTTCTCGCAGGGCGACGGTGCCCGGCCTGTAGCGGTGGGGCTTCTTGACGCCGCCGGTGGCGGGCGCGCTCTTCCTCGCCGCCTTGGTGGCGAGCTGTTTGCGCGGCGCCTTTCCGCCGGTGGACTTGCGGGCCGTTTGCTTTGTCCGGGCCATGGCTACTGCGGATGCGGATGCGGCGTGGAGGATATGCGTGCGCGACGGCGTCCGGTGCTGCCTTGACAACGGGCCCGCGCGCCCCGGGTGCTGCGCTTATATGCCCTCGGTGCGCGGTGGTGGGGGGAGGGGAGGGCGGGCCGCGGGGCCCCAGAGTCTATATAGGGGGGCGGCGCGCGCGCTGGGCGCCACAACCGTAGCCGACTCGCTAGCGCCGGGTGAGGAGCTTGCCTTGCTTTCTTGTTTTTTATATTATTGTGGTTGAGACGCTTGAAGAAGAAGAAGAATGACAGGCCGCGGCAAGGGAGGAAAGGGGCTCGGCAAGGGTGGCGCCAAGCGGCACCGCAAGGTGTTGCGCGACAACATCCAGGGCATCACGAAGCCCGCGATCCGCCGCCTGGCGCGCAGGGGCGGCGTGAAGCGCATCTCTGGTCTGATCTACGAGGAGACGCGCGGAGTGCTGAAGGTGTTCCTGGAGAACGTGATCCGCGACGCGGTGACGTACACTGAGCACGCCAAGCGCAAGACTGTGACGGCCATGGACGTGGTGTACGCCCTGAAGAGGCAGGGGCGCACCCTGTACGGTTTCGGCGGTTAGGCGGTGTGAGACCGAAGGAAGGAAAGAGAGAGATTGAGAAACGGCCCTTTTCAGGGCCACCACAGTGTTCGGAAGTTGAAAAGTGCGAAAGAGTCTGTGTTGCTGGTTTTTTCTCTTTTCCTTTTTAGTCTACTTGGCCTTTTAGTTTTGTTTGGAGGGTTTTTTTTGACGTGGTGTGCGGTGCGGTTGGGAGGGAAGGAAGCGTGCCCTTGCGTTGTGTGAGCTCCTTCCTTCCTTCCTTCCTTCCTTCCCCTCCCTCTTTGCTTGTATGCTTCTTGTCGGTGGATGGGCTGTGTGTTGCGGCGCGGCTGAGTGCCGAGGGGTTATTTTTGAGGTGTGTTGTTGTGCGCCACGTGTGCTGGTTAATGGTCGCGAGACTGTGCGTGCGTGGAGTTGAGTGGAGGAGGTGGCCAAGTACGTGTGTACAAGATGGCGGCGCCTGTGTGTGTAAGAAGGAAAAAACCGTACACAGAAAGAGAGAGAGAAAAGTGGTGCGACGAACGACTGGAATTCTGCTTTGGACGTAGGTTTGTGTGGTGGCCCTGAAAAGGGCCGATTGTGTTTTGTTTTTTGAGCCGAGGCGGCAAATGGCGCGCTGCGTGCCAAGGGAGCACGCGGCGGTTGCCGATTGCGCTGTCTCTCTTTTAGGCCTTCTTCTCGGTCTTCTTTGGCAGCAGGACGGCCTGGATGTTGGGCAGGACACCTCCCTGTGCGATGGTGACGCCCGACAAGAGCTTGTTGAGCTCCTCGTCGTTGCGTATGGCGAGCTGCAGGTGGCGCGGGATGATGCGCGTCTTCTTGTTGTCGCGGGCCGCGTTTCCGGCCAGCTCGAGCACCTCAGCCGCGAGGTACTCCATGACGGCGGCGAGGTAGACGGGCGCCCCGGCGCCGACGCGCTCGGCGTAGTTTCCCTTGCGCAGGAGGCGGTGGATTCTGCCGACCGGGAACTGGAGCCCAGCCCTGCTTGAGCGGGACTTTGACTTGCCCTTGACTTTGCCTCCCTTTCCGCGTCCGGACATGGCGATGGGCTAGTTTGGAAAGAAGCGAGAAAGAAAAGCACAACGCCCCAAACGGTGCGAGCCGCAGCGAGTCGAGCAGCGGAGTGCGTGCCGGCGCCGGCGGGGTGGGGGTCCTTTATGGGCTCGGGTGCGGCGGCCGGTTGCGCGCGCGCCCCATTGGTCGGCGGCCGCAGCAGGGCGAGCTGGTAAAGGTGCGGCGGCGGCGTGCGGCGGGTGCCACTGTGTGGGGAGACGCTGACTGGAGCGGAGCGCCTGACTGACTGACTGTTTGTTCGTGATGCCGCCCAAGACTAGCGGGAAAGCCGCCAAGAAGGCTGGCAAGGCGCAGAAGAACATTTCGAAGGGCGACAAGAAGAAGAAGCGCAAGAGGAAGGAGAGCTATGCCATCTACATCTACAAGGTGCTGAAGCAGGTGCACCCTGACACGGGCATCTCTTCGAAGGCGATGAGCATCATGAACAGCTTCGTGAACGACATTTTCGAGCGCATTGCGGCCGAGGCTTCTCGCCTGGCGCACTACAACAAGCGCTCGACCATCACGTCCCGCGAGATCCAGACCGCTGTGCGGCTCTTGCTGCCTGGCGAGCTGGCCAAGCACGCGGTGAGCGAGGGCACGAAGGCGGTGACCAAGTACACGAGCTCCAAGTAAGGAGGTGGCTCTTGGAAATAGGAGGCTCGTCCGCGGCGCGGCGAAGAAAAGAAAAAACGGCCCTTTTCAGGGCCACCGAAATGCCTTTGCGGGAAGGGCGGAATTGTTGTTGTTGTTGTTGTTGTTGTTGTTGTTGTGAGCGGGTGGACGGCGGCACAGCTGTAGCTGTAGCTTGTGGTGTGGTGCGGCGCCGGCGCCTTTGGTTTTGGTGTGACGTTGGGATACGCACTTTAGCCACAGCCGGGTCGTGGGCGTGGGTGTTTCGAGACGTGTTGGTGTTAGGGGGGCGGATCGCTGGAGTTGGCTTGTTTGATATATATATATATATATATATATATTTTTTTTGTCCCCTTTGTATGGTATGGCCGGAGGTGTGGAACGGAAAGCAAACCGCGACTGTCGGATGTCACACCGTTGGTGGCGAGGGTGAGAAACACGTTGCCGCCTACAGCTGCTTCTACGCCGAGCGGGTGCGTTAAGTTAGTTGGTTGGTTGGGCGACGTAAAAGTGGAGCGTGGAGGTGTGTGTGAACGTGAGGAGACACGCATTGCATTGTATTTGTACGCGCGAGGTGAGTTAGGAGACCACGCGCCACGACGTACGGTGCCCTCTTTCGACCTGACGTCTGACGTCTGGTTTTTGTTTGTGGAGGCGGTGTCGTCATTCTGGATGTACGTGTATTTTCCGCTCAGTTGAGTGAGGTGACGCGAGACGACGGCGTCGGTGGTGTTTTTGTTTTGTTGTTGGCGCCCCGGGGATGAAGAGGGGCACCCGACGGTAACGAGAGGTTGCACTTTGTGATCGGTCGAATGTCCGGGGAGCGAGGAATAGGGTGGGGGGTTGAAAAGAAACGCCAGTGTAGGGCAACGGGACGGTGAACGTTCCCGTGGTGTCGGAGGTGTGCAGTGGGGGGGAGGAAAAAAAAAAGCGCGTAACGGCGCGGCTGCCGTGGTGGAAACGTTCTCTCCAACTTTGGTGGTGTCCCCTGTGTGTTTTGTTGTTCTCTATATCGTGTGTCCCCTCGCACAAGACGCTCTCTGGGCGGGTTTGATTCATTCATTTTTGCATTGTCACGTAGCGTAGAATGGAATGCGCAAGAGTTGAGTGAGACTGGCGACGGTATATGGTCTGAGCAGCGTCAGCTGCACTGCACACTCCCCGGAAAAGAATCTTGGATGCCGTGCTAACTGAAATTTGGTGGACGGGGTTCTCAGGGCTGTTTTCCTATTTTGTTGTTTGTTTGTCTCTAGTTAAGATGGTGAAATGACGTCGAAGAAGCAGTATTGCAAATACTGTTATGGAAATGCCCTAGTTTGATGAAAGGAAATGTGTGTTGAATATACAGGATGGTAAAGACCAAGTGCGTTGAAAGAAACGTTGTGAAGGAACGAACGTTCCCTGAATTGGTTTCTTTTTGTTCCCGAGTTGTGTACAATGGACGACGGTTGTGCCATATCGCAGCATTGCATCATCCCCAGGTTTTATTTCAATTGAGCGATAAAAAAAGGAAAAAGAGAAGAACAAGAACACTATCGAAATGGTCTATGGTGTGTGACCCACAATTGTTGTCTTTAAATCACTTACCCAACCATGTCGTAAAAATATTTTTTTTTTTTTTTTTACAGTGGCTGCCGAATGACCTAGATGTAACAGAGAGAGAGAGAAACACATGGCGTGTCAGATGTTTGTTTTCTTTTCCCCCCCGTCAAGTGGCAAATGCGAACACCGTCAGCTGTAATTGACGATCGACACTAGTATGGCGCGAAAAGGGGGTGCGACCTGTGCAGTTGTGGGTGAAACTTTGGGTGATGGGCTGTCATGCGGCATCGCGTGCGTTCATTACCCCTCGGCGGCGGCGCCGCAGCTCCGTCCAGCTCGCGCTCTCGGAAACAACCCTCTCGTAATGCCGCGTCTCCTCCGTCACTGCAATTTTCAAAGGGAAACCTGTGTGGCCGGTGGGGGTGTGTCAACCGTTGGCCTCAAGCTCCGCCGACAAAAAGTGTTGAGTGTATCCAGTGTGAGAGAGGTTGACGCTTTTCGTGGGGTGTGTGTGTGTGTGTGTGGCAATGTTTTGAAAAGTTTGCAACGTACGTTAAGAAGTGTTGACGCTGAAACTTGCGGGCTGTGTGGCCCTGGTGGTTGGCTGGCTGGAGACGCGGGCGTGTCCAGTCGGTCGGTTGTTGTGGCTGAAAGGTACGTATACGGTTCCGCCGTCCCGTCGGAACTGCGTCTGTCTGGAAGGTATGACGTGACGTGCAGTTTTTATTAGGTCAGCCCTTGTTGTGTATTGTTCCATTTGTTGCTCACTCGTCACCCGTATTTGGTGTGGCGATGTATGTGGACGTACTGCTGGATCAGTGTCAGGGTTTCCGTGGGAGGTGTTGGTTGGGGTTGGATTTGCCTGACACGGCTGAGTCCGCAATTGGCCTGCCGTTCGTTGATGCGATATGTGGGTTCTGAGGAAGAATGTGTACGAGATAGTTGCCCCTGCCCTGCCCTTTCTTTCGCGTTCGTGTGTGCCCCCCTTGTTGTGTAGTGTGGGTTGAAAATGGTTCTTTACCGAGTGGGGGGGAATGGGATGGACGGATCCGTTGCTGTTGCTGTCACCGTCAAGACAACGCACGCACGCACGCACCCCTGTCCTACGAGAAGGTGTGTCAACCGGGGTTTCGGTAGTCGTGTGTGTAGGGGACGGGGAGAAGCAAAGTGGAGAGTGCGGCACGGGCAGAGAGTGGAATTGGGGCGCGTTGATGTTGGGAAACATCCCCCAAGGGTTGCGGGATGATGTGGCGGTGAGAGCGGGGGGCGGGGGAGAAAAGAAAAGCGAAAAAGAACTAAGGAAGAGGAGGAGAGCGTGCGTGCGCGCAGTGGCGGGGCACCAAAGACCTGTCGTGTGGTGTCGGCCGAACGCGAGCGCGAACGCGAACGCGTGTGCGGGGCAGCGTCGGCACGGAGAAGCGAGGAGGAGAGAGAGAGAGAGAGAGAGAGAGAGAGAGAGAGAGCTGGTCTGATGGGTATTTTTTACCCCCTGTACTCGAAGGACCGGATCTGTCCTTGATCCCTGCCTTCTGTCTGATTATGTTGGGTAACAAAATGATGGGTCTCTTGGGTGTGTGTAGATGTTTGTTGTTTGAGTGAGTGTTATGGTGTTTGTATTTTATTTTTGTTTATCATGGTATGTTGTAGTTTGTGGTGTTTTGTCGTGATGGGAAATGTCGTTCTTGGGTCGGGTGGATTTTGTCCCAGATTTCTGATGAGTGGGTGGTTCGAATCCGTGGTTTGGTGGAAAAAAAAAAAAAAAAAAAAAAAAAAAAAAAAAAAAAAAAACAACAAAAACAACTTTATGGATTTTTCTTTGGATGATTTCCGGGATTTTGATTGAGTATGTTATGGTTTGTGTATATGTCTCGGTTTGTCTGGTACCGGCCGGCATCAGCAGTAATTCTGAAGTATTTGTTCTGCACCCTTTTTTACTCTTGTTATGTTTGGTGTCTGCGGCCATTGACCAGATTTTCAGAGCCGTAAGTGATGGCTGGTTCCTATGACGGTTTTGAAGATTTTCTTTTTGGCGCGCATATTTATTCTGTTTCCTTTGATGATTGGGTACAGTCTGAATATTGCTGCTGCAGCCTTGTTACAAACGTGTGTAACATGGTCTCTAAATGTCAACCTCTTGTCCAGCTTGATGCCTAGATACTTTATTGTGCCTGACCATGGAAGATTGTTATTTCTGAGGCGTATATGCAGGTTAGGAGGTATTCTTTTTGAATGTGAATCGTATTGTATTGCTTGGGTTTTCTCCGCGTTTATTGTTTTTTGTTTCCATTGGTTAGCCCATTTCTGGATGGATTGTAGGTGTTGCTCTATTTTTGTGACTCTATATTGCAGGTTAGAACTGCTGCGGTAGACTGCAGTGTCGTCTGCAAATAGTGACAAGTGTCCTCCCAGCTGTTTGTTTGTGTATATTGAGTAGAGAATGGGCCCCAGCACTGAGCCTTGCGGGACTCCAGCCTCTATGGATCTAGTGTTACTTGCCGCTCCTGGTACATGGACATAGAATGCTCCGTTGCGGAGAAAAGAAGCAATAATGTGGATGGGGCAGTTGTACTGGTGGAGCTTGTAGATAAGGCGTTATCCGATGTCAAGCAGGACTGCTCCAGTACTGTGTCTAATGTTTCTGGCCTGACATATGTGCTCGACTAGTCTGGTCACCTGGTGGGTGGTGCTGTGTTCTTCGCGGAATCGGAATTGTTGTGGGATGATTATGTTGTTATCCTTTAAGAATTGAATTTCTTCAGTTCAGTTTGAATGAGCTTTCCGAGGACCTTTCCAAGGAAGTTGGCCTATAGTTTTGCGGAAATAATAAGTCCTTGTTTGGCTTTGGTAATGTGATGACTCGGGCCTGTTTCCAAGTAGTTTAGTCTGAAGCAAGCATTATATATTGATGTTAGATAGATAATTGATAGTTGCTGGAGGTAGGTGATGTAGTAGTTGCGGTTTGATGGAATCTGGGCCTGATGCCTTCTTAGGATGTGTGTATGTTTGTGATGTGATAAGATACGGGGTTTCTGCGTTTATTGGATTGTGAAAGATGTTCTGATCGGGGCACTTAGGATGCGGTTTTACCCTTCTGAGTACCATTTCCTGGTGGTCATCAGTTTCGTCATCTACCGCTTCTGGTGCTTGGAATTGCCTTTCTAGTGAATCCGCCAGTGCTTCAGCTCGGTCTGTGGGGTCGTTCCTTCCCCATGTAGATGTAGATGTTTCGTGTCTAGTTTACGAGTTTTAAGAAATTTCCAGAATTTTTCCTGGTCCCTTCCTGCTTCTCGTAACGTTTCCTCCCACGCCTCGCTACGGTGGTTTTCGGAGCTCTCTTTTTGATCCTCCCGGCCAATTGCTCTGATTTTCGTCGGTCGGCTGGGTCCCTGTAGTTTCTGGCGCGCGCGGGCTGCGGTTGGCGCCTTTGGTGGCAACGGCCGGGGCAAGCAGCGGTGTGTGGTGTGGTGCGGGGCGGGCAGGGGCAGGGGCAGGGGCAGTGGTGGTTGACGGATGGCCTGGGGGCCGAAAAACGGGGCCGGACGGCGGACGGCGGACGGCGGACGGATGTTGAGAGAGGCGGCGCGCACGCGTCTCGCGCGGACACAGGCGCCACAGCGTTGATGATTGGAAGGAGGTGCGGTGCGGGGATGGGCCCAGGAAAAAAGACGGTCGTGGCCCCTGTCTTGGGTGCGTGTCGACGTCAGCACCGTCGGTGTGGTGTGGGCAGGGAGGGGGGAAAAGCGGGCTGCGGGCTGCGGAGGGAATGGTGGTGGGGAGTAGGCACACATGTGGGCGGGCGCAAAATCGGCCGGTGCCCGTAAACCGCGGCGGGATATTGGGTGGAAAAGAGGGAAATTGTAGAAAGGAAAACAAGCGGAGGGGGCGAATGTGGTGGGGTGGGGGGACGGGCGGGGGCGAGGCGACAGCTTGCTTTTTCTTTTTCATTTTATTTTATTTTGTTGTAGTGTTTTTGTTTTTTTTTTTTTGTTTTTTTTTGCGTGTGTGTGGCCTTGGAGAGGCTGGTCTTGTGTGGCTTACGCTTTGGGTGCGTGTGTTGGTACTTTTTCGTTTTTTTCTTGTTCTGCAGAGCAGGGGCGGGGCGGTGGGAACGGCTGGCTGGCTGTGCCCAGAGGAGGAGGAGACGCTGGCGGCGGGCCCGGCTCCTGGGGCTGCTGTTGCATGCGCTGTGCAAAGAAAGGAAGAGTGGGTTTGTTTGGCTGGTGAAGTGCATTATTTAAGTGTGGGCTTGCCGGCCTGGCTCCGATGCGCAGGTAGATAGATGCCGGCGGCGACCGCAGGCAGGCGCGTTGTGTGTACAGAGGGACGAGCCATGTGTTTTGCAAGCAGGACGTGGCGTGCCGAGTGGAGAGGAGGCGGCGGCTCGGCTCGGTTCGGCCCGGTCCGGCGGTGCCGCGCTGTTGTCGCGGACGTGAGCGCCCCCTGGCGGGCGGGTGGTTGGCGGCGGCGTGGTGGACGCGTGTGGCAGTTGTGTGCACGGGTTGCTTGGGCGAGTGAGCAGTGGCTGGCGGTGTTGGCGCGTCGTCGGGGAGGTATGTGTTGCGGCCGCGTCTGCTGCGCGCTGCGTCGTTGTGTCGACTGTGTGTGGGCGTGGGCACGTGTGCTCTGCCGAGGGCGTCGTAAAAAAGTGGGTCGCGGTGTGCGTGCGTAGCCCGTGATGATGTATTGTGCGTCGCGTCGTTGTGTGCGAAACGGATGCCGAGAGGTGTGTGGTGAGTGCGAAGCGCGAATGTGCGGCGTTTGGCGGTTTCGGTGTGTTTTCTGTTTTTGCGGCGTGAGAGTGGGGCTGGCTGGCTGTTTGTTGTTGGTTGCCTTGTGTGTGTAGGTTGATGGCGCGACGCGGAGGGGACGCCGTTTGCTGCGTGCCTTGCCTCGCGTGTGTTTGGGTCGTGGGGGCGGTGTTTTTGTTTGTATTTGGATTTTCATTTTTTGGCGTGTTGTGTCGTGTATGGCAAGGGCGAGAGGAGTAGTGCGGTAGTGGTAGTGCAGTAGTGTCGTTGCGGCACGGGCGTCTGGTGGGGCTGTGCGTCGTGGCGGGGAAGGTGTGTAGGTTGCGGCGATGCGGCGAGCCCAGCCCGTCGTTTGACGGTGTGCCGGGTGAGTTGCGCTGCGAATCGAGTGTGGCGGGAAGGGAGCTGCGTGGCGCCTGCGTCCGTTGGCAGCAGGGGCTGTGCTTTTGAGAGTTTGTTTGATTTCGGGACGACGACGACGACGACGACTGGTTGGTTGGTTGGTTGGTTGGTGGGTGGGGTGGCGTGCACGTTTGTCGTACTGGGCGAGTCGATTGCCTGCCGGCTGGCGAAAGGTGCGCCGCCGCCGCCCGTCTCTCGCGCTCTGTGTTGTTTTTTTTTTTTTTTTTCTGTGTGTGTCGGCTGCGTTTTTGTTTGCGGTGCGCGCGAAAACGGTGGTGCCGAAAGTGTGCCGGCGTGGCGTTGCGACCGCGACCGCGACCGCGACCGCGACGAGCCGCGGGCGCGCCATTTGGCTGGTGTTGCGTGAAGAGCGGCTGTGTACGGGTAGTGGCTGTAGCCGTACGTGTACGTGCATCCGGCCCGGCCGCCAGCCCAGCCCAGCCCAGCCGAGTCGGGTGAGCGGAGGCCGACACGTGGTGGTGCTGTGCTCTCTCGGCTCGGGGGGGTTTGTGTGTGTGTGCGTGCGTGCGTGCGTGCGTGTGTGTGTGTGTGTGTGTGTGTGTGTGTGTGTGTGTGTGTGTGTGTGTCTCGTTCGCTCTCCGGAATCTGCTCGTTCTGCTGATCCCCGCCTGTCGGCGTCGTTTATTTTTACTTATTTATTTTTTACCTGTTGTTTGTTTTTCGACGTCGTCTTGCAGTTTTGTCCTTTGCGGCGTGCCGACGACCCGCCGCGCGACCTTATGAAACCCCAAAGCGTGGCGTGGCCGAGCCGCAGCAGCTAAGGGGGTGCGGCCGCCTCGACGCCTTAACCTCCTAAACTTCTTTAAGCCGTTAACGCAGCCACCTAAACTAACGTAACCTAACCTAAGCCCTTAGGCCAACCCCCAAGTCGCCTTAACCTAACGTACGTGACCGCAACCTTAGCTTAACGCCTACGTTAAGACGTGACGTCACGTCAACGCTTAACCTAACCCTGACGCCTTCTTAGCCTAACCTGACGTAACCTAAGGTAAGGTAACCGTTGAAAGAAAGAAACCACCTTTGTTTTGACGTTGAGGCGTGTAAGGTCGGCTGTGAGGGCAGATTCGGTGTGTCTGTAGTTGGGGCTGGCTGGTAAATTTATTTTGTTTGTTTGTTTATCGTTGTTTTGTTTTCGCCTGTGGCGGGGGGGTTGGCGCTCCGTCGGCCGGTGCCATGTTGCGCAGGCGGCGATCGTAAAAAAGTAAAAAAAAAAAAAAAAAGAAAAAAAAATGTGTTGGAAGGGCTGTGGGTGTTGGCGGGCGAGGCGAGAGGAGGAGGACGGCCCGCGGCCGTGGCCCGACGGCTGCGGGCCGATCGGGAAAACGGCGGAAGGCGATGGGGCGGCGGAGGTGCGTTTGTGCACGGCCGTCATCGCCGCACGACTCGGCTCGTGTGGCTGTGGCGCCGGCCGCGGTGGCCGGGCTGCCGCGGCGACGGTGTGGGAGTTTTGACGAAGGTTTGGCCATTGTGGCGGGTCGTCGGCTGGGGCTGTGGGGGCGGCATTTGGGCGGGGGCGGCGATTCTCGGCGGGCCGACCCAGGCTGTGGCGCGCGGTGGCTGCAGTTTGGCCGTGGTTTGCGGCGCCGCCGCGGCGACTGGTTGGCGACCGTGGTGTCGGTGTGTGTAGCCCCATCCTCGGTGGTTTGAATGGCGCGGGTGGTTGCGGCGCAGGTTGGGGGCTGCTCCGCGCAGGCTGTCGGACGTTGGGCGGTAGCAAGCGCGGGAGGCGCGGCGCGGCGGCGCGGCGGCGCGCCGAGTGGCGGCCGCTCTCTCGGCCGTCCGCGCCCGCCCGCGACACTGGCTGGGCCAGGCGCGTGCGCGGCTATTCTCTGCTGCGCGCCCCTCGCTGTTGTGCGTCGTCGAAGGAGAGAAGGAAGCGAAACCAAGGGGAAAAAAAGAAAAGAGAACAGGCAAAAGATGGCAGACCAGGCGGCTACGAACGAGACTGCCGCGGCACCCGCCGCCACCGGCACTACGAAGAAGGCCAAGTCTGCGTCGTCTGCGAAGAAGCCGCGCGCCAAGCCTGCGCACCCGCGCACCTCTGAGATGGTGACGGCCGCCATCAAGAGTCTGAAGGAGCGCGGCGGGTCGTCGCTGCAGGCGATCAAGAAGTACATTGCCGCGCACTACAAGCTGGACGCGGAGAAGCTGGCGCCCTTTATCAAGAAGTACCTCAAGTCGGCCGTCGTGGCTGGCGAGCTGGTGCAGACGAAGGGGAAGGGCGCGTCGGGCTCTTTCAAGCTTGCCGGCGCCGGCGGCGGGGCGGCCGAGGGCGGCAAGGCTCGTGGTGGCGGCGGTGGTGCGAAGAAGAAGCGCGCCGCTCCGGCCAGCAAGGAGAAGAAGGGGGCCCGTGCGGCCGGCGCAAAGAAGGCTGGCGGCGTGAAGGCGGCGACCGGTCGGAAGGCGGGCGCCGCCAAGAAGGCGTCTGCGGCGTCGGCCGCTCCCGCGGGTGCGAAGAAGGCGGCTGCGGCCAAGCCGGCCAAGGCCAAGTCGCCGTCGAAGGCGAAGAAGGCCGCCAAGGTTCCGACGAAGAAGCCGAAGGCGCCGCGCCCGAAGAAGGCGACGGCGACGCCGTCTAAGGCGAAGGCTTCGCCCAAGAAGAAGAAGTAAAAAGGGCAGGGAAGGGTTGGCGGTTGACACCGTCGCCTGGTGGCCGGCGCGCAACCAGAGGCTGTCGCGCGGTCCCGGACAAAAACAAAAACGGCCCTTCTCAGGGCCATCAAAGCACGTCGGGAAGGTGTTGATTGTCGTGTCGTGGTCGGTCGGTTGCCTTGTCTGTCTGTCTTGCTTGCTGGCGTTTGTTTGTTTGTTTCATGTGTGGATGGTGTTTGCGTGCCGCGGTGGTTGGATTGTGGGGTCGTTGGCGGGCGTGGGCGGCGGCGCCGCGGTTGGTGTTACATAAAGTGTATTTTACTTTTATTATTTTTACCTATTTATTTTGCGCCGCGTTTGTTTGTTTGTCTTGGTGGTGGTTTTGGAATAGTCTTTTTTGCTTTGCTTTGCTTTGCTTTCCGGGCGTCACGTTTTGTGCCGTGGCCTGTGTGGGTGGCGCTATTGACGCTTGCGACTTGGCTCGGCCGGTGCGGTGCTTTTTTTTTTTTTTTTTTTTTTTTTGGAAACGGCGGCGCCGGGCCGGGCCGGGCCGGGGGTGGGACGACTGGACTGGACTGGAGAGTGAGTGGGGAACTAGTCGTTGCGACCGACAAAGTTTTGCTCGCGACGGAGAGACGTTAGTGGCCCTGAAAAGGGCCGTTTTGTTTGTTTGGCGGTGTGCGGGTTTAGGCGCGCTCGCCGCGGATGCGGCGCGCGAGCTGGATGTCCTTGGGCATGATGGTGACTCGCTTGGCGTGGATTGCGCACAGGTTGGTGTCTTCGAAGAGGCCGACGAGGTAGGCCTCGCTGGCCTCCTGCAGGGCCATGACTGCGGAGCTCTGGAAGCGCAGGTCGGTCTTGAAGTCCTGGGCGATCTCGCGCACTAGGCGCTGGAATGGCAGCTTGCGGATGAGCAGCTCTGTGCTCTTCTGGTAGCGCCTGATTTCTCGCAGGGCGACGGTGCCCGGCCTGTAGCGGTGGGGCTTCTTGACGCCGCCGGTGGCGGGCGCGCTCTTCCTCGCCGCCTTGGTGGCGAGCTGTTTGCGCGGCGCCTTTCCGCCGGTGGACTTGCGGGCCGTTTGCTTTGTCCGGGCCATGGCTACTGCGGATGCGGATGCGGCGTGGAGGATATGCGTGCGCGACGGCGTCCGGTGCTGCCTTGACAACGGGCCCGCGCGCCCCGGGTGCTGCGCTTATATGCCCTCGGTGCGCGGTGGTGGGGGGAGGGGAGGGCGGGCCGCGGGGCCCCAGAGTCTATATAGGGGGGCGGCGCGCGCGCTGGGCGCCACAACCGTAGCCGACTCGCTAGCGCCGGGTGAGGAGCTTGCCTTGCTTTCTTGTTTTTTATATTATTGTGGTTGAGACGCTTGAAGAAGAAGAAGAATGACAGGCCGCGGCAAGGGAGGAAAGGGGCTCGGCAAGGGTGGCGCCAAGCGGCACCGCAAGGTGTTGCGCGACAACATCCAGGGCATCACGAAGCCCGCGATCCGCCGCCTGGCGCGCAGGGGCGGCGTGAAGCGCATCTCTGGTCTGATCTACGAGGAGACGCGCGGAGTGCTGAAGGTGTTCCTGGAGAACGTGATCCGCGACGCGGTGACGTACACTGAGCACGCCAAGCGCAAGACTGTGACGGCCATGGACGTGGTGTACGCCCTGAAGAGGCAGGGGCGCACCCTGTACGGTTTCGGCGGTTAGGCGGTGTGAGACCGAAGGAAGGAAAGAGAGAGATTGAGAAACGGCCCTTTTCAGGGCCACCACAGTGTTCGGAAGTTGAAAAGTGCGAAAGAGTCTGTGTTGCTGGTTTTTTCTCTTTTCCTTTTTAGTCTACTTGGCCTTTTAGTTTTGTTTGGAGGGTTTTTTTGACGTGGTGTGCGGTGCGGTTGGGAGGGAAGGAAGCGTGCCCTTGCGTTGTGTGAGCTCCTTCCTTCCTTCCTTCCTTCCTTCCCCTCCCTCTTTGCTTGTATGCTTCTTGTCGGTGGATGGGCTGTGTGTTGCGGCGCGGCTGAGTGCCGAGGGGTTATTTTTGAGGTGTGTTGTTGTGCGCCACGTGTGCTGGTTAATGGTCGCGAGACTGTGCGTGCGTGGAGTTGAGTGGAGGAGGTGGCCAAGTACGTGTGTACAAGATGGCGGCGCCTGTGTGTGTAAGAAGGAAAAAACCGTACACAGAAAGAGAGAGAGAAAAGTGGTGCGACGAACGACTGGAATTCTGCTTTGGACGTAGGTTTGTGTGGTGGCCCTGAAAAGGGCCGATTGTGTTTTGTTTTTTGAGCCGAGGCGGCAAATGGCGCGCTGCGTGCCAAGGGAGCACGCGGCGGTTGCCGATTGCGCTGTCTCTCTTTTAGGCCTTCTTCTCGGTCTTCTTTGGCAGCAGGACGGCCTGGATGTTGGGCAGGACACCTCCCTGTGCGATGGTGACGCCCGACAAGAGCTTGTTGAGCTCCTCGTCGTTGCGTATGGCGAGCTGCAGGTGGCGCGGGATGATGCGCGTCTTCTTGTTGTCGCGGGCCGCGTTTCCGGCCAGCTCGAGCACCTCAGCCGCGAGGTACTCCATGACGGCGGCGAGGTAGACGGGCGCCCCGGCGCCGACGCGCTCGGCGTAGTTTCCCTTGCGCAGGAGGCGGTGGATTCTGCCGACCGGGAACTGGAGCCCAGCCCTGCTTGAGCGGGACTTTGACTTGCCCTTGACTTTGCCTCCCTTTCCGCGTCCGGACATGGCGATGGGCTAGTTTGGAAAGAAGCGAGAAAGAAAAGCACAACGCCCCAAACGGTGCGAGCCGCAGCGAGTCGAGCAGCGGAGTGCGTGCCGGCGCCGGCGGGGTGGGGGTCCTTTATGGGCTCGGGTGCGGCGGCCGGTTGCGCGCGCGCCCCATTGGTCGGCGGCCGCAGCAGGGCGAGCTGGTAAAGGTGCGGCGGCGGCGTGCGGCGGGTGCCACTGTGTGGGGAGACGCTGACTGGAGCGGAGCGCCTGACTGACTGACTGTTTGTTCGTGATGCCGCCCAAGACTAGCGGGAAAGCCGCCAAGAAGGCTGGCAAGGCGCAGAAGAACATTTCGAAGGGCGACAAGAAGAAGAAGCGCAAGAGGAAGGAGAGCTATGCCATCTACATCTACAAGGTGCTGAAGCAGGTGCACCCTGACACGGGCATCTCTTCGAAGGCGATGAGCATCATGAACAGCTTCGTGAACGACATTTTCGAGCGCATTGCGGCCGAGGCTTCTCGCCTGGCGCACTACAACAAGCGCTCTAGACCACGTGGGCGCTCGCTCTGACATGGGATAGACCGTGAAGAAAGAGGAACATCACGCCTCGAGTAGGTGAATATAAATAGTCGAAATTGTTCGAGAATTTCTGTGCCATAGGTGTTAGGGAAGCTGCAGTCCAGGGACCCGCCGAGCCACATAGTCAAACAGACTGACTGTGAGGCCCTTGGTGGTATCCCGCGCCTGCTAGGTGTAGGGAAATTTTTCCACTGGCGCGGAAATTGTCGAAATATAGGCTTCCCTATCTGAAACCTTATAACATCGAGTAGGTGCCCGCCATGGCGGACACACGTGATCCAACCTCTGTCAGCGTCCCTCATGGAGTGCAGCCACACGACAGTTCACTTCCACCATCGTCATCATCACATTCACATACTTCAATTCATCCCCCCTCATCACCTTCCTCGTCAGACACTAGCTGTGACTCTGACCAGCTTGTCATAGCCACAGACAGCGACTCGGGCTCGGTCTCCTCATTGACCGACCCTGAAGTCAGACGTAGCGAAAGGCTACGTAAGATCAACTCTGGGCAGCCCCCGCAACCCGCAGCCGCGGAGAAACTCCGGGCGCGCGAAAACCAGAGCGTGGTTTCAAATGCGCAAGACGCAAAAGTACGACAACCACCACTAGACCAGCAGAAGCAACATCAACAAAAGCAGGTGGATCACTCAACTGCGACCGCAGATGCGTCCAATAATCAAAAGCAAAATCAAATTGCAGGCGTCGGAACGGTGCAAGGCGCTCAAAACACAACGGTGCCCCCAGCAATGACACAAACTCAGCGCCAGCCCAGAGGCAGAAGGGTGCCCCCGATAACGGTTTTTGAGACCAAAGGGTACACTACCCTAATCGGTCAGATACAAGGGAAGCTGAAAGGAGCACTAAGCACATCCTACAAGGGTGACAGCATCGTATACCAGGCAACAAATCCCGAGGACTTCCATTTCCTCAAAGAAGAATTTCGAAAACGGAAGATTGAATTCTTCACATACAGTGACGACCCGAAGGGGACACTTAAGGTCGTCATTAAAAAGCTCACTCCATACTGGACCACAGACGATGTCAAAAACGCCCTAATTGAGAAAGGGTTTCAAGTGCAGGACGTGTTTCAGCAAACGAAACCGCAGACCATTGTAAACGAATACGGCGAAACAGTCTCGGCTCCCAGAATAAAAACGGCCAATTTTCAAGTGAATCTCCTGAACACTGCTGAGGCTCGCAAAATATTCAAAGTTACACATCTGCTACACATGCAGGTCACGGTGGAGCTATACAAAAGACCAAACGGTCCGACGCAATGTTATCTGTGTCAACGCTTTGGGCATGGGGCGTCTCAGTGTGAACTTAGACCCCGCTGCGTGAAATGCGCCGGGCCACACCTTTCTGGGGCCTGCACTAAAAAGCCCGACGCGCCAGCAACGTGCGCAAACTGCGGGGGCAACCATCCAGCCTCCTTCAGGGGCTGCTCAGAGCGAGAGCGGATCGTCCAGGCCTGGGAACGAAGACGAGCACCCCCAACCAGCAGACATGTCCCACCAACCACCACACCGCGAACAGCAGCGGCAACAAAACCACCCCCGCCACCACCTGCGGATACACCACACTCCTCCCCTCCACCAAAACAAACTCAGGTGGGAACAAATACATTAGAAACTCCCTCAACACCACAGGAAGCAGTTGCATCCTGTTCCCCACCACCGGAGCGATCTCCGCCCCAAGCACAGCCCACGCTCGCCGAAATAGTGAGAACAGGGCGCACCCCACCAAACTCCCCTAAAACAAAGCCCACAATCCCGAAACAACAACCTGGCAGAATCCTGCCCTCCAAGGTGACTCTACATCCGCCGCTAACCGCACCTCCCCCCAGCACCTGTGTTCTAAAGGAACAGACAAGTGCGACACCTCTCCCCTCAACCTCTGCAGCGACTGAGGCTGCCCCCCCACTAGCCAGTCATTCAATGGCAACCGCCACAGAGCCCCCAACTGCTCCTGCGGTGACAATTCAAACCAACATCGCCAGTGACAACACCACTGCCCAGCAAAGCATCACAGAGGACTCACAGGTACAAACACCTCAAATTTTATCACAAATCTGGCAGTTTGTCAAAAACCTTCTCCCTCAAAATTTTGTTACCAAAATCACACAGATTATCAATCAGTTCTTAGCAGCCCCAGATCTTCTCAGTAAAGTGACACTAATTATCACAAACATCTTGCCCCTGCTCCTAAATGGCAAATGAAAACCAGCACATCACTATCGCCATCTGGAACGCTGACGGTGTTTCCCACGATCGATTCGAGCTCGAGATGTTCCTCGATGACCATGGGGTGGATGTGGCACTCCTAAACGAGACCCACCTAACCCCTGATGAGAGCTTTCGAGTCCGAAATTATGTGTTGGCCAGAAATGACCGCCCTAACAGACCAGGTGGCGGTACAGCCATTCTCATTAAAAATCGAATATGCCACAGGGTAATACAAACGCCACCACTCATAAACACAGAGGCAACAGCAGTCGAAGTTATTCTTAACAACCACCCCACACTTCTGGTGGCGGCATACCACCCACCCCAAGCCAGACTGTTTCCCAGTGACCTGGACGATCTCTTGGACATAAACCACAGAACCATAATAGGAGGGGACCTGAATGCCAAGCACAGGGCATGGGGATGTCGTACTACAAACACAAGTGGCAACAAACTACTGAGATACCTTGATAACCATCCAGCAGTAAGGGTTGTCTCAACTGATGAGCCTACTCATGTTCCCTATGACTCCAGGTGCCTGCCTGACAAATTGGACATATTCCTCTTAAAAAACGTTAACCTCAACACAACGACAGAGGTAATCAACAGCCTAAATTCAGACCATAGCCCTGTTATTCTAAGATTTCAGGGTGACCAAGACATTCCAAGTAACAGAATAATTACAACTTACAACACAAATTGGGCGAGGTACAAGGAACTGGTCACTCTACACATACCTGACCAGGCTCCTGACATGCAGACCCCAGAAGAAATCGACCAGGCTATAGCAGAATTAACCCAAATCATCACGACGTGTGGGGAAGCATCAACCATCAAAATAACGCACAACAGCGGACGGAGCAACCTGCCCCCAGACCTTGCGCAACTAATTACGGACAAGAACAGAACGCGCAAGAGATGGCAAACTTTTCGTGACCCCCAAGACAGGAGACGCATGTTTAGGATGGCCAGGGAAATCCAGACCAGACTTAAACTGCTACGAAGTGCTAGATGGGAACAAAGCCTGCAAACAGCAGAGCAAAATCCCGAAAAATTCTGGGGAATCATCAGATCCAGACGACAACCCCAAAAAGCCAGCAGACCACTTCATGGGCAAAACGGTTTAGTCTATACCCCACACGACAAAGCAACCGCCATGGCAAACACGCTCGAGCTGCAGTTCCAAGAGAATATAATCGATGAAGACGAGGAAGAAGCAGAAGCCCTGGAGCGCAGAGTTGAGCGTCACCTACATCGAACACTTCGTGCCAGACCAGTCACCAACTTTGTGCCGACCACTGAACGTGCAGTCTCTGTTCTCATCAGGCGAATCGGCAATGCAAAAGCCCCCGGTCCCGATAACATCAAACCCCCCTTTCTTAGAAACCTTCCTCAACCTGCTATCTCTCACCTTACAGCCATCCTAAACAGTTGCCTCTCCATACAATACTTCCCTTCAGCCTGGAAGGTTGCAAAAGTTATTTCCATTCCAAAGCCCAATAAAGATCAGTTATTCCCGCAAAACCACCGCCCTATCTCCCTACTATGTCATCTCTCCAAACTTCTCGAAATTCTTATACAAAACTCCCTACTCCAGTTTCTATCCATAAACAACATCATCATCCCTGAACAATTTGGTTTTCGTGCTGGACATAGCACTGTACAGCAAGCCATTCGCCTGGTGGAGCATGTCTGCACGGAGAAGAGCCAGGGCAACAGCACCGCAGCTATTTTCTTGGATATTGAAAAGGCTTTTGATCGTGTTTGGCATGACGGCTTGCTATATAAGATCTCCAAACTCAACTCCCCTCTCCACCTGCTGAAAATCATTCAGTCTTTCCTCTCTGACAGGAAATTTTACTCATACATAGAAAAGGCAAAAAGTGGCATGAAACTCATAGAAGCAGGTGTCCCACAGGGATCTGTGCTTGGCCCCCTCCTATATCTTCTGTATACAAATGACATCCCGAAAGAGCCGGGTGGCAACATAGCCTTATATGCTGATGACACAGCACTCTATCTCAGTGGCAGAAACATTAATTACCTAGCCTACAGCCTACAACGACATCTCAACAAAGTTGCAAACTGGTGCAACATCTGGAAAATAAAAATAAATGCTGACAAATGTCAAACAATCCTATTTTCTCATAAAATCAAGAAACCCATAATAAACATCACTTACAATGAACAAATACTCCCATGGAAAAATGAAATCACATACTTAGGACTAAAATTGGACAAAAACCTAACATTCAAGCATCACATAAGAGAGGCTAGGAACAAAGGCTCCGCCCGGCTCTACCAACTATACCCATTATTAAAGGGAATGGGATTGTCCATATCAGCAAAGCTCAGAATCTGGAAAACAATAGTCCTGCCTGTCATCCTCTACGGCTCTGAAGTGTGGAGCATGGCAGCAGACACTAATCTAGCCCAATTGGAGGTCGTCCAAAATAAAACCCTAAGAATTATTGCAGACGTACCAAGACTGACTAGCAATGAGGAAATCAGGGCAATGCTAGGGCAACCCTCTTTCTATCACATAATCAAACAAAAATCACAAACATTCTACGAATCATCTCATTCATCACCGTACCAGCTCATCAATACACTGGGACGGACCCCTCACCCTCAACTCAGAGCTCCTATCAACACACTCCATCGCCACTACAGGCGGTAACCATCTTCTCATCCTCATGAAACAGGATACTCATCTCCACTTCTATCAACATCATCATCACTAACGCCATCCACCCGGGGGGAAAATCCCCAAGCCATTACTGCACACAAGCCACATACGAACCCACAGGATCATTTCGTGAGACAGAGCGTTGAAAGAACGCTGGCTCTCCAGAACTAGCATGGGTGCAAACCCAGCCATCTCATGTCCGGCGGGTGCCGGCCACATTCCGAGGTGGGACTGCTAAGCGGACGGACGTGCGTCTACCTGTGCTCCGCGCCGCTATTGTGCTCCCAGCCCTGGAAATACCCACCGCGCGCTCTCGCCGCCTTTGTGCAGAGCTCGCCTCGTTGCTTGCTTCTCGTGTGCTTGGTCGCCGCCTTGCGTGCTCGCGCAATAGCTTCGTGCTTGGTCGTATCGTCGGTGCTGGCGGTCCGCGCTGTGTTCTGGATTTCCGGACGTGGTCGGGTGTGCGTTATCGGTAAAAAGCAAAATTGTCGTTTCTGAGAAGCAAAAGTCGTCTTGCACACTCGGCGCGGACGGGGCTCTAGACCACGTGGGCGCTCGCTCTGACATGGGATAGACCGTGAAGAAAGAGGAACATCACGCCTCGAGTAGGTGAATATAAATAGTCGAAATTGTTCGAGAATTTCTGTGCCATAGGTGTTAGGGAAGCTGCAGTCCAGGGACCCGCCGAGCCACATAGTCAAACAGACTGACTGTGAGGCCCTTGGTGGTATCCCGCGCCTGCTAGGTGTAGGGAAATTTTTCCACTGGCGCGGAAATTGTCGAAATATAGGCTTCCCTATCTGAAACCTTATAACATCGAGTAGGTGCCCGCCATGGCGGACACACGTGATCCAACCTCTGTCAGCGTCCCTCATGGAGTGCAGCCACACGACAGTTCACTTCCACCATCGTCATCATCACATTCACATACTTCAATTCATCCCCCCTCATCACCTTCCTCGTCAGACACTAGCTGTGACTCTGACCAGCTTGTCATAGCCACAGACAGCGACTCGGGCTCGGTCTCCTCATTGACCGACCCTGAAGTCAGACGTAGCGAAAGGCTACGTAAGATCAACTCTGGGCAGCCCCCGCAACCCGCAGCCGCGGAGAAACTCCGGGCGCGCGAAAACCAGAGCGTGGTTTCAAATGCGCAAGACGCAAAAGTACGACAACCACCACTAGACCAGCAGAAGCAACATCAACAAAAGCAGGTGGATCACTCAACTGCGACCGCAGATGCGTCCAATAATCAAAAGCAAAATCAAATTGCAGGCGTCGGAACGGTGCAAGGCGCTCAAAACACAACGGTGCCCCCAGCAATGACACAAACTCAGCGCCAGCCCAGAGGCAGAAGGGTGCCCCCGATAACGGTTTTTGAGACCAAAGGGTACACTACCCTAATCGGTCAGATACAAGGGAAGCTGAAAGGAGCACTAAGCACATCCTACAAGGGTGACAGCATCGTATACCAGGCAACAAATCCCGAGGACTTCCATTTCCTCAAAGAAGAATTTCGAAAACGGAAGATTGAATTCTTCACATACAGTGACGACCCGAAGGGGACACTTAAGGTCGTCATTAAAAAGCTCACTCCATACTGGACCACAGACGATGTCAAAAACGCCCTAATTGAGAAAGGGTTTCAAGTGCAGGACGTGTTTCAGCAAACGAAACCGCAGACCATTGTAAACGAATACGGCGAAACAGTCTCGGCTCCCAGAATAAAAACGGCCAATTTTCAAGTGAATCTCCTGAACACTGCTGAGGCTCGCAAAATATTCAAAGTTACACATCTGCTACACATGCAGGTCACGGTGGAGCTATACAAAAGACCAAACGGTCCGACGCAATGTTATCTGTGTCAACGCTTTGGGCATGGGGCGTCTCAGTGTGAACTTAGACCCCGCTGCGTGAAATGCGCCGGGCCACACCTTTCTGGGGCCTGCACTAAAAAGCCCGACGCGCCAGCAACGTGCGCAAACTGCGGGGGCAACCATCCAGCCTCCTTCAGGGGCTGCTCAGAGCGAGAGCGGATCGTCCAGGCCTGGGAACGAAGACGAGCACCCCCAACCAGCAGACATGTCCCACCAACCACCACACCGCGAACAGCAGCGGCAACAAAACCACCCCCGCCACCACCTGCGGATACACCACACTCCTCCCCTCCACCAAAACAAACTCAGGTGGGAACAAATACATTAGAAACTCCCTCAACACCACAGGAAGCAGTTGCATCCTGTTCCCCACCACCGGAGCGATCTCCGCCCCAAGCACAGCCCACGCTCGCCGAAATAGTGAGAACAGGGCGCACCCCACCAAACTCCCCTAAAACAAAGCCCACAATCCCGAAACAACAACCTGGCAGAATCCTGCCCTCCAAGGTGACTCTACATCCGCCGCTAACCGCACCTCCCCCCAGCACCTGTGTTCTAAAGGAACAGACAAGTGCGACACCTCTCCCCTCAACCTCTGCAGCGACTGAGGCTGCCCCCCCACTAGCCAGTCATTCAATGGCAACCGCCACAGAGCCCCCAACTGCTCCTGCGGTGACAATTCAAACCAACATCGCCAGTGACAACACCACTGCCCAGCAAAGCATCACAGAGGACTCACAGGTACAAACACCTCAAATTTTATCACAAATCTGGCAGTTTGTCAAAAACCTTCTCCCTCAAAATTTTGTTACCAAAATCACACAGATTATCAATCAGTTCTTAGCAGCCCCAGATCTTCTCAGTAAAGTGACACTAATTATCACAAACATCTTGCCCCTGCTCCTAAATGGCAAATGAAAACCAGCACATCACTATCGCCATCTGGAACGCTGACGGTGTTTCCCACGATCGATTCGAGCTCGAGATGTTCCTCGATGACCATGGGGTGGATGTGGCACTCCTAAACGAGACCCACCTAACCCCTGATGAGAGCTTTCGAGTCCGAAATTATGTGTTGGCCAGAAATGACCGCCCTAACAGACCAGGTGGCGGTACAGCCATTCTCATTAAAAATCGAATATGCCACAGGGTAATACAAACGCCACCACTCATAAACACAGAGGCAACAGCAGTCGAAGTTATTCTTAACAACCACCCCACACTTCTGGTGGCGGCATACCACCCACCCCAAGCCAGACTGTTTCCCAGTGACCTGGACGATCTCTTGGACATAAACCACAGAACCATAATAGGAGGGGACCTGAATGCCAAGCACAGGGCATGGGGATGTCGTACTACAAACACAAGTGGCAACAAACTACTGAGATACCTTGATAACCATCCAGCAGTAAGGGTTGTCTCAACTGATGAGCCTACTCATGTTCCCTATGACTCCAGGTGCCTGCCTGACAAATTGGACATATTCCTCTTAAAAAACGTTAACCTCAACACAACGACAGAGGTAATCAACAGCCTAAATTCAGACCATAGCCCTGTTATTCTAAGATTTCAGGGTGACCAAGACATTCCAAGTAACAGAATAATTACAACTTACAACACAAATTGGGCGAGGTACAAGGAACTGGTCACTCTACACATACCTGACCAGGCTCCTGACATGCAGACCCCAGAAGAAATCGACCAGGCTATAGCAGAATTAACCCAAATCATCACGACGTGTGGGGAAGCATCAACCATCAAAATAACGCACAACAGCGGACGGAGCAACCTGCCCCCAGACCTTGCGCAACTAATTACGGACAAGAACAGAACGCGCAAGAGATGGCAAACTTTTCGTGACCCCCAAGACAGGAGACGCATGTTTAGGATGGCCAGGGAAATCCAGACCAGACTTAAACTGCTACGAAGTGCTAGATGGGAACAAAGCCTGCAAACAGCAGAGCAAAATCCCGAAAAATTCTGGGGAATCATCAGATCCAGACGACAACCCCAAAAAGCCAGCAGACCACTTCATGGGCAAAACGGTTTAGTCTATACCCCACACGACAAAGCAACCGCCATGGCAAACACGCTCGAGCTGCAGTTCCAAGAGAATATAATCGATGAAGACGAGGAAGAAGCAGAAGCCCTGGAGCGCAGAGTTGAGCGTCACCTACATCGAACACTTCGTGCCAGACCAGTCACCAACTTTGTGCCGACCACTGAACGTGCAGTCTCTGTTCTCATCAGGCGAATCGGCAATGCAAAAGCCCCCGGTCCCGATAACATCAAACCCCCCTTTCTTAGAAACCTTCCTCAACCTGCTATCTCTCACCTTACAGCCATCCTAAACAGTTGCCTCTCCATACAATACTTCCCTTCAGCCTGGAAGGTTGCAAAAGTTATTTCCATTCCAAAGCCCAATAAAGATCAGTTATTCCCGCAAAACCACCGCCCTATCTCCCTACTATGTCATCTCTCCAAACTTCTCGAAATTCTTATACAAAACTCCCTACTCCAGTTTCTATCCATAAACAACATCATCATCCCTGAACAATTTGGTTTTCGTGCTGGACATAGCACTGTACAGCAAGCCATTCGCCTGGTGGAGCATGTCTGCACGGAGAAGAGCCAGGGCAACAGCACCGCAGCTATTTTCTTGGATATTGAAAAGGCTTTTGATCGTGTTTGGCATGACGGCTTGCTATATAAGATCTCCAAACTCAACTGCCCTCTCCACCTGCTGAAAATCATTCAGTCTTTCCTCTCTGACAGGAAATTTTACTCATACATAGAAAAGGCAAAAAGTGGCATGAAACTCATAGAAGCAGGTGTCCCACAGGGATCTGTGCTTGGCCCCCTCCTATATCTTCTGTATACAAATGACATCCCGAAAGAGCCGGGTGGCAACATAGCCTTATATGCTGATGACACAGCACTCTATCTCAGTGGCAGAAACATTAATTACCTAGCCTACAGCCTACAACGACATCTCAACAAAGTTGCAAACTGGTGCAACATCTGGAAAATAAAAATAAATGCTGACAAATGTCAAACAATCCTATTTTCTCATAAAATCAAGAAACCCATAATAAACATCACTTACAATGAACAAATACTCCCATGGAAAAATGAAATCACATACTTAGGA
Source organism: Schistocerca gregaria (assembly GCF_023897955.1). Lineage (NCBI taxonomy): Eukaryota > Metazoa > Arthropoda > Insecta > Orthoptera > Acrididae > Schistocerca > Schistocerca gregaria. The sequence goes on along the minus strand of NW_026062572.1, from coordinate 15,463 downwards.
CTAAAATTGGACAAAAACCTAACATTCAAGCATCACATAAGAGAGGCTAGGAACAAAGGCTCCGCCCGGCTCTACCAACTATACCCATTATTAAAGGGAATGGGATTGTCCATATCAGCAAAGCTCAGAATCTGGAAAACAATAGTCCTGCCTGTCATCCTCTACGGCTCTGAAGTGTGGAGCATGGCAGCAGACACTAATCTAGCCCAATTGGAGGTCGTCCAAAATAAAACCCTAAGAATTATTGCAGACGTACCAAGACTGACTAGCAATGAGGAAATCAGGGCAATGCTAGGGCAACCCTCTTTCTATCACATAATCAAACAAAAATCACAAACATTCTACGAATCATCTCATTCATCACCGTACCAGCTCATCAATACACTGGGACGGACCCCTCACCCTCAACTCAGAGCTCCTATCAACACACTCCATCGCCACTACAGGCGGTAACCATCTTCTCATCCTCATGAAACAGGATACTCATCTCCACTTCTATCAACATCATCATCACTAACGCCATCCACCCGGGGGGAAAATCCCCAAGCCATTACTGCACACAAGCCACATACGAACCCACAGGATCATTTCGTGAGACAGAGCGTTGAAAGAACGCTGGCTCTCCAGAACTAGCATGGGTGCAAACCCAGCCATCTCATGTCCGGCGGGTGCCACTGTGTGGGGAGACGCTGACTGGAGCGGAGCGCCTGACTGACTGACTGTTTGTTCGTGATGCCGCCCAAGACTAGCGGGAAAGCCGCCAAGAAGGCTGGCAAGGCGCAGAAGAACATTTCGAAGGGCGACAAGAAGAAGAAGCGCAAGAGGAAGGAGAGCTATGCCATCTACATCTACAAGGTGCTGAAGCAGGTGCACCCTGACACGGGCATCTCTTCGAAGGCGATGAGCATCATGAACAGCTTCGTGAACGACATTTTCGAGCGCATTGCGGCCGAGGCTTCTCGCCTGGCGCACTACAACAAGCGCTCGACCATCACGTCCCGCGAGATCCAGACCGCTGTGCGGCTCTTGCTGCCTGGCGAGCTGGCCAAGCACGCGGTGAGCGAGGGCACGAAGGCGGTGACCAAGTACACGAGCTCCAAGTAAGGAGGTGGCTCTTGGAAATAGGAGGCTCGTCCGCGGCGCGGCGAAGAAAAGAAAAAACGGCCCTTTTCAGGGCCACCGAAATGCCTTTGCGGGAAGGGCGGAATTGTTGTTGTTGTTGTTGTTGTTGTTGTTGTTGTGAGCGGGTGGACGGCGGCACAGCTGTAGCTGTAGCTTGTGGTGTGGTGCGGCGCCGGCGCCTTTGGTTTTGGTGTGACGTTGGGATACGCACTTTAGCCACAGCCGGGTCGTGGGCGTGGGTGTTTCGAGACGTGTTGGTGTTAGGGGGGCGGATCGCTGGAGTTGGCTTGTTTGATATATATATATATATATATATATATTTTTTTTGTCCCCTTTGTATGGTATGGCCGGAGGTGTGGAACGGAAAGCAAACCGCGACTGTCGGATGTCACACCGTTGGTGGCGAGGGTGAGAAACACGTTGCCGCCTACAGCTGCTTCTACGCCGAGCGGGTGCGTTAAGTTAGTTGGTTGGTTGGGCGACGTAAAAGTGGAGCGTGGAGGTGTGTGTGAACGTGAGGAGACACGCATTGCATTGTATTTGTACGCGCGAGGTGAGTTAGGAGACCACGCGCCACGACGTACGGTGCCCTCTTTCGACCTGACGTCTGACGTCTGGTTTTTGTTTGTGGAGGCGGTGTCGTCATTCTGGATGTACGTGTATTTTCCGCTCAGTTGAGTGAGGTGACGCGAGACGACGGCGTCGGTGGTGTTTTTGTTTTGTTGTTGGCGCCCCGGGGATGAAGAGGGGCACCCGACGGTAACGAGAGGTTGCACTTTGTGATCGGTCGAATGTCCGGGGAGCGAGGAATAGGGTGGGGGGTTGAAAAGAAACGCCAGTGTAGGGCAACGGGACGGTGAACGTTCCCGTGGTGTCGGAGGTGTGCAGTGGGGGGGAGGAAAAAAAAAAGCGCGTAACGGCGCGGCTGCCGTGGTGGAAACGTTCTCTCCAACTTTGGTGGTGTCCCCTGTGTGTTTTGTTGTTCTCTATATCGTGTGTCCCCTCGCACAAGACGCTCTCTGGGCGGGTTTGATTCATTCATTTTTGCATTGTCACGTAGCGTAGAATGGAATGCGCAAGAGTTGAGTGAGACTGGCGACGGTATATGGTCTGAGCAGCGTCAGCTGCACTGCACACTCCCCGGAAAAGAATCTTGGATGCCGTGCTAACTGAAATTTGGTGGACGGGGTTCTCAGGGCTGTTTTCCTATTTTGTTGTTTGTTTGTCTCTAGTTAAGATGGTGAAATGACGTCGAAGAAGCAGTATTGCAAATACTGTTATGGAAATGCCCTAGTTTGATGAAAGGAAATGTGTGTTGAATATACAGGATGGTAAAGACCAAGTGCGTTGAAAGAAACGTTGTGAAGGAACGAACGTTCCCTGAATTGGTTTCTTTTTGTTCCCGAGTTGTGTACAATGGACGACGGTTGTGCCATATCGCAGCATTGCATCATCCCCAGGTTTTATTTCAATTGAGCGATAAAAAAAGGAAAAAGAGAAGAACAAGAACACTATCGAAATGGTCTATGGTGTGTGACCCACAATTGTTGTCTTTAAATCACTTACCCAACCATGTCGTAAAAATATTTTTTTTTTTTTTTTACAGTGGCTGCCGAATGACCTAGATGTAACAGAGAGAGAGAGAAACACATGGCGTGTCAGATGTTTGTTTTCTTTTCCCCCCCGTCAAGTGGCAAATGCGAACACCGTCAGCTGTAATTGACGATCGACACTAGTATGGCGCGAAAAGGGGGTGCGACCTGTGCAGTTGTGGGTGAAACTTTGGGTGATGGGCTGTCATGCGGCATCGCGTGCGTTCATTACCCCTCGGCGGCGGCGCCGCAGCTCCGTCCAGCTCGCGCTCTCGGAAACAACCCTCTCGTAATGCCGCGTCTCCTCCGTCACTGCAATTTTCAAAGGGAAACCTGTGTGGCCGGTGGGGGTGTGTCAACCGTTGGCCTCAAGCTCCGCCGACAAAAAGTGTTGAGTGTATCCAGTGTGAGAGAGGTTGACGCTTTTCGTGGGGTGTGTGTGTGTGTGTGTGGCAATGTTTTGAAAAGTTTGCAACGTACGTTAAGAAGTGTTGACGCTGAAACTTGCGGGCTGTGTGGCCCTGGTGGTTGGCTGGCTGGAGACGCGGGCGTGTCCAGTCGGTCGGTTGTTGTGGCTGAAAGGTACGTATACGGTTCCGCCGTCCCGTCGGAACTGCGTCTGTCTGGAAGGTATGACGTGACGTGCAGTTTTTATTAGGTCAGCCCTTGTTGTGTATTGTTCCATTTGTTGCTCACTCGTCACCCGTATTTGGTGTGGCGATGTATGTGGACGTACTGCTGGATCAGTGTCAGGGTTTCCGTGGGAGGTGTTGGTTGGGGTTGGATTTGCCTGACACGGCTGAGTCCGCAATTGGCCTGCCGTTCGTTGATGCGATATGTGGGTTCTGAGGAAGAATGTGTACGAGATAGTTGCCCCTGCCCTGCCCTTTCTTTCGCGTTCGTGTGTGCCCCCCTTGTTGTGTAGTGTGGGTTGAAAATGGTTCTTTACCGAGTGGGGGGGAATGGGATGGACGGATCCGTTGCTGTTGCTGTCACCGTCAAGACAACGCACGCACGCACGCACCCCTGTCCTACGAGAAGGTGTGTCAACCGGGGTTTCGGTAGTCGTGTGTGTAGGGGACGGGGAGAAGCAAAGTGGAGAGTGCGGCACGGGCAGAGAGTGGAATTGGGGCGCGTTGATGTTGGGAAACATCCCCCAAGGGTTGCGGGATGATGTGGCGGTGAGAGCGGGGGGCGGGGGAGAAAAGAAAAGCGAAAAAGAACTAAGGAAGAGGAGGAGGCGTGCGTGCGCGCAGTGGCGGGGCACCAAAGACCTGTCGTGTGGTGTCGGCCGAACGCGAGCGCGAACGCGAACGCGTGTGCGGGGCAGCGTCGGCACGGAGAAGCGAGGAGGAGAGAGAGAGAGAGAGAGAGAGAGAGAGAGCTGGTCTGATGGGTATTTTTTACCCCCTGTACTCGAAGGACCGGATCTGTCCTTGATCCCTGCCTTCTGTCTGATTATGTTGGGTAACAAAATGATGGGTCTCTTGGGTGTGTGTAGATGTTTGTTGTTTGAGTGAGTGTTATGGTGTTTGTATTTTATTTTTGTTTATCATGGTATGTTGTAGTTTGTGGTGTTTTGTCGTGATGGGAAATGTCGTTCTTGGGTCGGGTGGATTTTGTCCCAGATTTCTGATGAGTGGGTGGTTCGAATCCGTGGTTTGGTGGAAAAAAAAAAAAAAAAAAAAAAAAAAAAAAAAAAAAACAACAAAAACAACTTTATGGATTTTTCTTTGGATGATTTCCGGGATTTTGATTGAGTATGTTATGGTTTGTGTATATGTCTCGGTTTGTCTGGTACCGGCCGGCATCAGCAGTAATTCTGAAGTATTTGTTCTGCACCCTTTTTTACTCTTGTTATGTTTGGTGTCTGCGGCCATTGACCAGATTTTCAGAGCCGTAAGTGATGGCTGGTTCCTATGACGGTTTTGAAGATTTTCTTTTTGGCGCGCATATTTATTCTGTTTCCTTTGATGATTGGGTACAGTCTGAATATTGCTGCTGCAGCCTTGTTACAAACGTGTGTAACATGGTCTCTAAATGTCAACCTCTTGTCCAGCTTGATGCCTAGATACTTTATTGTGCCTGACCATGGAAGATTGTTATTTCTGAGGCGTATATGCAGGTTAGGAGGTATTCTTTTTGAATGTGAATCGTATTGTATTGCTTGGGTTTTCTCCGCGTTTATTGTTTTTTGTTTCCATTGGTTAGCCCATTTCTGGATGGATTGTAGGTGTTGCTCTATTTTTGTGACTCTATATTGCAGGTTAGAACTGCTGCGGTAGACTGCAGTGTCGTCTGCAAATAGTGACAAGTGTCCTCCCAGCTGTTTGTTTGTGTATATTGAGTAGAGAATGGGCCCCAGCACTGAGCCTTGCGGGACTCCAGCCTCTATGGATCTAGTGTTACTTGCCGCTCCTGGTACATGGACATAGAATGCTCCGTTGCGGAGAAAAGAAGCAATAATGTGGATGGGGCAGTTGTACTGGTGGAGCTTGTAGATAAGGCGTTATCCGATGTCAAGCAGGACTGCTCCAGTACTGTGTCTAATGTTTCTGGCCTGACATATGTGCTCGACTAGTCTGGTCACCTGGTGGGTGGTGCTGTGTTCTTCGCGGAATCGGAATTGTTGTGGGATGATTATGTTGTTATCCTTTAAGAATTGAATTTCTTCAGTTCAGTTTGAATGAGCTTTCCGAGGACCTTTCCAAGGAAGTTGGCCTATAGTTTTGCGGAAATAATAAGTCCTTGTTTGGCTTTGGTAATGTGATGACTCGGGCCTGTTTCCAAGTAGTTTAGTCTGAAGCAAGCATTATATATTGATGTTAGATAGATAATTGATAGTTGCTGGAGGTAGGTGATGTAGTAGTTGCGGTTTGATGGAATCTGGGCCTGATGCCTTCTTAGGATGTGTGTATGTTTGTGATGTGATAAGATACGGGGTTTCTGCGTTTATTGGATTGTGAAAGATGTTCTGATCGGGGCACTTAGGATGCGGTTTTACCCTTCTGAGTACCACTTCCTGGTGGTCATCAGTTTCGTCATCTACCGCTTCTGGTGCTTGGAATTGCCTTTCTAGTGAATCCGCCAGTGCTTCAGCTCGGTCTGTGGGGTCGTTCCTTCCCCATGTAGATGTAGATGTTTCGTGTCTAGTTTACGAGTTTTAAGAAATTTCCAGAATTTTTCCTGGTCCCTTCCTGCTTCTCGTAACGTTTCCTCCCACGCCTCGCTACGGTGGTTTTCGGAGCTCTCTTTTTGATCCTCCCGGCCAATTGCTCTGATTTTCGTCGGTCGGCTGGGTCCCTGTAGTTTCTGGCGCGCGCGGGCTGCGGTTGGCGCCTTTGGTGGCAACGGCCGGGGCAAGCAGCGGTGTGTGGTGTGGTGCGGGGCGGGCAGGGGCAGGGGCAGGGGCAGTGGTGGTTGACGGATGGCCTGGGGGCCGAAAAACGGGGCCGGACGGCGGACGGCGGACGGCGGACGGATGTTGAGAGAGGCGGCGCGCACGCGTCTCGCGCGGACACAGGCGCCACAGCGTTGATGATTGGAAGGAGGTGCGGTGCGGGGATGGGCCCAGGAAAAAAGACGGTCGTGGCCCCTGTCTTGGGTGCGTGTCGACGTCAGCACCGTCGGTGTGGTGTGGGCAGGGAGGGGGGAAAAGCGGGCTGCGGGCTGCGGAGGGAATGGTGGTGGGGAGTAGGCACACATGTGGGCGGGCGCAAAATCGGCCGGTGCCCGTAAACCGCGGCGGGATATTGGGTGGAAAAGAGGGAAATTGTAGAAAGGAAAACAAGCGGAGGGGGCGAATGTGGTGGGGTGGGGGGACGGGCGGGGGCGAGGCGACAGCTTGCTTTTTCTTTTTCATTTTATTTTATTTTGTTGTAGTGTTTTTGTTTTTTTTTTTTTTGTTTTTTTTTGCGTGTGTGTGGCCTTGGAGAGGCTGGTCTTGTGTGGCTTACGCTTTGGGTGCGTGTGTTGGTACTTTTTCGTTTTTTTCTTGTTCTGCAGAGCAGGGGCGGGGCGGTGGGAACGGCTGGCTGGCTGTGCCCAGAGGAGGAGGAGACGCTGGCGGCGGGCCCGGCTCCTGGGGCTGCTGTTGCATGCGCTGTGCAAAGAAAGGAAGAGTGGGTTTGTTTGGCTGGTGAAGTGCATTATTTAAGTGTGGGCTTGCCGGCCTGGCTCCGATGCGCAGGTAGATAGATGCCGGCGGCGACCGCAGGCAGGCGCGTTGTGTGTACAGAGGGACGAGCCATGTGTTTTGCAAGCAGGACGTGGCGTGCCGAGTGGAGAGGAGGCGGCGGCTCGGCTCGGTTCGGCCCGGTCCGGCGGTGCCGCGCTGTTGTCGCGGACGTGAGCGCCCCCTGGCGGGCGGGTGGTTGGCGGCGGCGTGGTGGACGCGTGTGGCAGTTGTGTGCACGGGTTGCTTGGGCGAGTGAGCAGTGGCTGGCGGTGTTGGCGCGTCGTCGGGGAGGTATGTGTTGCGGCCGCGTCTGCTGCGCGCTGCGTCGTTGTGTCGACTGTGTGTGGGCGTGGGCACGTGTGCTCTGCCGAGGGCGTCGTAAAAAAGTGGGTCGCGGTGTGCGTGCGTAGCCCGTGATGATGTATTGTGCGTCGCGTCGTTGTGTGCGAAACGGATGCCGAGAGGTGTGTGGTGAGTGCGAAGCGCGAATGTGCGGCGTTTGGCGGTTTCGGTGTGTTTTCTGTTTTTGCGGCGTGAGAGTGGGGCTGGCTGGCTGTTTGTTGTTGGTTGCCTTGTGTGTGTAGGTTGATGGCGCGACGCGGAGGGGACGCCGTTTGCTGCGTGCCTTGCCTCGCGTGTGTTTGGGTCGTGGGGGCGGTGTTTTTGTTTGTATTTGGATTTTCATTTTTTGGCGTGTTGTGTCGTGTATGGCAAGGGCGAGAGGAGTAGTGCGGTAGTGGTAGTGCAGTAGTGTCGTTGCGGCACGGGCGTCTGGTGGGGCTGTGCGTCGTGGCGGGGAAGGTGTGTAGGTTGCGGCGATGCGGCGAGCCCAGCCCGTCGTTTGACGGTGTGCCGGGTGAGTTGCGCTGCGAATCGAGTGTGGCGGGAAGGGAGCTGCGTGGCGCCTGCGTCCGTTGGCAGCAGGGGCTGTGCTTTTGAGAGTTTGTTTGATTTCGGGACGACGACGACGACGACGACTGGTTGGTTGGTTGGTTGGTTGGTGGGTGGGGTGGCGTGCACGTTTGTCGTACTGGGCGAGTCGATTGCCTGCCGGCTGGCGAAAGGTGCGCCGCCGCCGCCCGTCTCTCGCGCTCTGTGTTGTTTTTTTTTTTTTTTCTGTGTGTGTCGGCTGCGTTTTTGTTTGCGGTGCGCGCGAAAACGGTGGTGCCGAAAGTGTGCCGGCGTGGCGTTGCGACCGCGACCGCGACCGCGACGAGCCGCGGGCGCGCCATTTGGCTGGTGTTGCGTGAAGAGCGGCTGTGTACGGGTAGTGGCTGTAGCCGTACGTGTACGTGCATCCGGCCCGGCCGCCAGCCCAGCCCAGCCCAGCCGAGTCGGGTGAGCGGAGGCCGACACGTGGTGGTGCTGTGCTCTCTCGGCTCGGGGGGGTTTGTGTGTGTGTGCGTGCGTGCGTGCGTGCGTGTGTGTGTGTGTGTGTGTGTGTGTGTGTGTGTGTGTGTGTGTGTGTCTCGTTCGCTCTCCGGAATCTGCTCGTTCTGCTGATCCCCGCCTGTCGGCGTCGTTTATTTTTACTTATTTATTTTTTACCTGTTGTTTGTTTTTCGACGTCGTCTTGCAGTTTTGTCCTTTGCGGCGTGCCGACGACCCGCCGCGCGACCTTATGAAACCCCAAAGCGTGGCGTGGCCGAGCCGCAGCAGCTAAGGGGGTGCGGCCGCCTCGACGCCTTAACCTCCTAAACTTCTTTAAGCCGTTAACGCAGCCACCTAAACTAACGTAACCTAACCTAAGCCCTTAGGCCAACCCCCAAGTCGCCTTAACCTAACGTACGTGACCGCAACCTTAGCTTAACGCCTACGTTAAGACGTGACGTCACGTCAACGCTTAACCTAACCCTGACGCCTTCTTAGCCTAACCTGACGTAACCTAAGGTAAGGTAACCGTTGAAAGAAAGAAACCACCTTTGTTTTGACGTTGAGGCGTGTAAGGTCGGCTGTGAGGGCAGATTCGGTGTGTCTGTAGTTGGGGCTGGCTGGTAAATTTATTTTGTTTGTTTGTTTATCGTTGTTTTGTTTTCGCCTGTGGCGGGGGGGTTGGCGCTCCGTCGGCCGGTGCCATGTTGCGCAGGCGGCGATCGTAAAAAAGTAAAAAAAAAAAAAAAAAGAAAAAAAAATGTGTTGGAAGGGCTGTGGGTGTTGGCGGGCGAGGCGAGAGGAGGAGGACGGCCCGCGGCCGTGGCCCGACGGCTGCGGGCCGATCGGGAAAACGGCGGAAGGCGATGGGGCGGCGGAGGTGCGTTTGTGCACGGCCGTCATCGCCGCACGACTCGGCTCGTGTGGCTGTGGCGCCGGCCGCGGTGGCCGGGCTGCCGCGGCGACGGTGTGGGAGTTTTGACGAAGGTTTGGCCATTGTGGCGGGTCGTCGGCTGGGGCTGTGGGGGCGGCATTTGGGCGGGGGCGGCGATTCTCGGCGGGCCGACCCAGGCTGTGGCGCGCGGTGGCTGCAGTTTGGCCGTGGTTTGCGGCGCCGCCGCGGCGACTGGTTGGCGACCGTGGTGTCGGTGTGTGTAGCCCCATCCTCGGTGGTTTGAATGGCGCGGGTGGTTGCGGCGCAGGTTGGGGGCTGCTCCGCGCAGGCTGTCGGACGTTGGGCGGTAGCAAGCGCGGGAGGCGCGGCGCGGCGGCGCGGCGGCGCGCCGAGTGGCGGCCGCTCTCTCGGCCGTCCGCGCCCGCCCGCGACACTGGCTGGGCCAGGCGCGTGCGCGGCTATTCTCTGCTGCGCGCCCCTCGCTGTTGTGCGTCGTCGAAGGAGAGAAGGAAGCGAAACCAAGGGGAAAAAAAGAAAAGAGAACAGGCAAAAGATGGCAGACCAGGCGGCTACGAACGAGACTGCCGCGGCACCCGCCGCCACCGGCACTACGAAGAAGGCCAAGTCTGCGTCGTCTGCGAAGAAGCCGCGCGCCAAGCCTGCGCACCCGCGCACCTCTGAGATGGTGACGGCCGCCATCAAGAGTCTGAAGGAGCGCGGCGGGTCGTCGCTGCAGGCGATCAAGAAGTACATTGCCGCGCACTACAAGCTGGACGCGGAGAAGCTGGCGCCCTTTATCAAGAAGTACCTCAAGTCGGCCGTCGTGGCTGGCGAGCTGGTGCAGACGAAGGGGAAGGGCGCGTCGGGCTCTTTCAAGCTTGCCGGCGCCGGCGGCGGGGCGGCCGAGGGCGGCAAGGCTCGTGGTGGCGGCGGTGGTGCGAAGAAGAAGCGCGCCGCTCCGGCCAGCAAGGAGAAGAAGGGGGCCCGTGCGGCCGGCGCAAAGAAGGCTGGCGGCGTGAAGGCGGCGACCGGTCGGAAGGCGGGCGCCGCCAAGAAGGCGTCTGCGGCGTCGGCCGCTCCCGCGGGTGCGAAGAAGGCGGCTGCGGCCAAGCCGGCCAAGGCCAAGTCGCCGTCGAAGGCGAAGAAGGCCGCCAAGGTTCCGACGAAGAAGCCGAAGGCGCCGCGCCCGAAGAAGGCGACGGCGACGCCGTCTAAGGCGAAGGCTTCGCCCAAGAAGAAGAAGTAAAAAGGGCAGGGAAGGGTTGGCGGTTGACACCGTCGCCTGGTGGCCGGCGCGCAACCAGAGGCTGTCGCGCGGTCCCGGACAAAAACAAAAACGGCCCTTCTCAGGGCCATCAAAGCACGTCGGGAAGGTGTTGATTGTCGTGTCGTGGTCGGTCGGTTGCCTTGTCTGTCTGTCTTGCTTGCTGGCGTTTGTTTGTTTGTTTCATGTGTGGATGGTGTTTGCGTGCCGCGGTGGTTGGATTGTGGGGTCGTTGGCGGGCGTGGGCGGCGGCGCCGCGGTTGGTGTTACATAAAGTGTATTTTACTTTTATTATTTTTACCTATTTATTTTGCGCCGCGTTTGTTTGTTTGTCTTGGTGGTGGTTTTGGAATAGTCTTTTTTGCTTTGCTTTGCTTTGCTTTCCGGGCGTCACGTTTTGTGCCGTGGCCTGTGTGGGTGGCGCTATTGACGCTTGCGACTTGGCTCGGCCGGTGCGGTGCTTTTTTTTTTTTTTTTTTTTTTTTTGGAAACGGCGGCGCCGGGCCGGGCCGGGCCGGGGGTGGGACGACTGGACTGGACTGGAGAGTGAGTGGGGAACTAGTCGTTGCGACCGACAAAGTTTTGCTCGCGACGGAGAGACGTTAGTGGCCCTGAAAAGGGCCGTTTTGTTTGTTTGGCGGTGTGCGGGTTTAGGCGCGCTCGCCGCGGATGCGGCGCGCGAGCTGGATGTCCTTGGGCATGATGGTGACTCGCTTGGCGTGGATTGCGCACAGGTTGGTGTCTTCGAAGAGGCCGACGAGGTAGGCCTCGCTGGCCTCCTGCAGGGCCATGACTGCGGAGCTCTGGAAGCGCAGGTCGGTCTTGAAGTCCTGGGCGATCTCGCGCACTAGGCGCTGGAATGGCAGCTTGCGGATGAGCAGCTCTGTGCTCTTCTGGTAGCGCCTGATTTCTCGCAGGGCGACGGTGCCCGGCCTGTAGCGGTGGGGCTTCTTGACGCCGCCGGTGGCGGGCGCGCTCTTCCTCGCCGCCTTGGTGGCGAGCTGTTTGCGCGGCGCCTTTCCGCCGGTGGACTTGCGGGCCGTTTGCTTTGTCCGGGCCATGGCTACTGCGGATGCGGATGCGGCGTGGAGGATATGCGTGCGCGACGGCGTCCGGTGCTGCCTTGACAACGGGCCCGCGCGCCCCGGGTGCTGCGCTTATATGCCCTCGGTGCGCGGTGGTGGGGGGAGGGGAGGGCGGGCCGCGGGGCCCCAGAGTCTATATAGGGGGGCGGCGCGCGCGCTGGGCGCCACAACCGTAGCCGACTCGCTAGCGCCGGGTGAGGAGCTTGCCTTGCTTTCTTGTTTTTTATATTATTGTGGTTGAGACGCTTGAAGAAGAAGAAGAATGACAGGCCGCGGCAAGGGAGGAAAGGGGCTCGGCAAGGGTGGCGCCAAGCGGCACCGCAAGGTGTTGCGCGACAACATCCAGGGCATCACGAAGCCCGCGATCCGCCGCCTGGCGCGCAGGGGCGGCGTGAAGCGCATCTCTGGTCTGATCTACGAGGAGACGCGCGGAGTGCTGAAGGTGTTCCTGGAGAACGTGATCCGCGACGCGGTGACGTACACTGAGCACGCCAAGCGCAAGACTGTGACGGCCATGGACGTGGTGTACGCCCTGAAGAGGCAGGGGCGCACCCTGTACGGTTTCGGCGGTTAGGCGGTGTGAGACCGAAGGAAGGAAAGAGAGAGATTGAGAAACGGCCCTTTTCAGGGCCACCACAGTGTTCGGAAGTTGAAAAGTGCGAAAGAGTCTGTGTTGCTGGTTTTTTCTCTTTTCCTTTTTAGTCTACTTGGCCTTTTAGTTTTGTTTGGAGGGTTTTTTTGACGTGGTGTGCGGTGCGGTTGGGAGGGAAGGAAGCGTGCCCTTGCGTTGTGTGAGCTCCTTCCTTCCTTCCTTCCTTCCTTCCCCTCCCTCTTTGCTTGTATGCTTCTTGTCGGTGGATGGGCTGTGTGTTGCGGCGCGGCTGAGTGCCGAGGGGTTATTTTTGAGGTGTGTTGTTGTGCGCCACGTGTGCTGGTTAATGGTCGCGAGACTGTGCGTGCGTGGAGTTGAGTGGAGGAGGTGGCCAAGTACGTGTGTACAAGATGGCGGCGCCTGTGTGTGTAAGAAGGAAAAAACCGTACACAGAAAGAGAGAGAGAAAAGTGGTGCGACGAACGACTGGAATTCTGCTTTGGACGTAGGTTTGTGTGGTGGCCCTGAAAAGGGCCGATTGTGTTTTGTTTTTTGAGCCGAGGCGGCAAATGGCGCGCTGCGTGCCAAGGGAGCACGCGGCGGTTGCCGATTGCGCTGTCTCTCTTTTAGGCCTTCTTCTCGGTCTTCTTTGGCAGCAGGACGGCCTGGATGTTGGGCAGGACACCTCCCTGTGCGATGGTGACGCCCGACAAGAGCTTGTTGAGCTCCTCGTCGTTGCGTATGGCGAGCTGCAGGTGGCGCGGGATGATGCGCGTCTTCTTGTTGTCGCGGGCCGCGTTTCCGGCCAGCTCGAGCACCTCAGCCGCGAGGTACTCCATGACGGCGGCGAGGTAGACGGGCGCCCCGGCGCCGACGCGCTCGGCGTAGTTTCCCTTGCGCAGGAGGCGGTGGATTCTGCCGACCGGGAACTGGAGCCCAGCCCTGCTTGAGCGGGACTTTGACTTGCCCTTGACTTTGCCTCCCTTTCCGCGTCCGGACATGGCGATGGGCTAGTTTGGAAAGAAGCGAGAAAGAAAAGCACAACGCCCCAAACGGTGCGAGCCGCAGCGAGTCGAGCAGCGGAGTGCGTGCCGGCGCCGGCGGGGTGGGGGTCCTTTATGGGCTCGGGTGCGGCGGCCGGTTGCGCGCGCGCCCCATTGGTCGGCGGCCGCAGCAGGGCGAGCTGGTAAAGGTGCGGCGGCGGCGTGCGGCGGGTGCCACTGTGTGGGGAGACGCTGACTGGAGCGGAGCGCCTGACTGACTGACTGTTTGTTCGTGATGCCGCCCAAGACTAGCGGGAAAGCCGCCAAGAAGGCTGGCAAGGCGCAGAAGAACATTTCGAAGGGCGACAAGAAGAAGAAGCGCAAGAGGAAGGAGAGCTATGCCATCTACATCTACAAGGTGCTGAAGCAGGTGCACCCTGACACGGGCATCTCTTCGAAGGCGATGAGCATCATGAACAGCTTCGTGAACGACATTTTCGAGCGCATTGCGGCCGAGGCTTCTCGCCTGGCGCACTACAACAAGCGCTCGACCATCACGTCCCGCGAGATCCAGACCGCTGTGCGGCTCTTGCTGCCTGGCGAGCTGGCCAAGCACGCGGTGAGCGAGGGCACGAAGGCGGTGACCAAGTACACGAGCTCCAAGTAAGGAGGTGGCTCTTGGAAATAGGAGGCTCGTCCGCGGCGCGGCGAAGAAAAGAAAAAACGGCCCTTTTCAGGGCCACCGAAATGCCTTTGCGGGAAGGGCGGAATTGTTGTTGTTGTTGTTGTTGTTGTTGTTGTTGTGAGCGGGTGGACGGCGGCACAGCTGTAGCTGTAGCTTGTGGTGTGGTGCGGCGCCGGCGCCTTTGGTTTTGGTGTGACGTTGGGATACGCACTTTAGCCACAGCCGGGTCGTGGGCGTGGGTGTTTCGAGACGTGTTGGTGTTAGGGGGGCGGATCGCTGGAGTTGGCTTGTTTGATATATATATATATATATATATATATTTTTTTTGTCCCCTTTGTATGGTATGGCCGGAGGTGTGGAACGGAAAGCAAACCGCGACTGTCGGATGTCACACCGTTGGTGGCGAGGGTGAGAAACACGTTGCCGCCTACAGCTGCTTCTACGCCGAGCGGGTGCGTTAAGTTAGTTGGTTGGTTGGGCGACGTAAAAGTGGAGCGTGGAGGTGTGTGTGAACGTGAGGAGACACGCATTGCATTGTATTTGTACGCGCGAGGTGAGTTAGGAGACCACGCGCCACGACGTACGGTGCCCTCTTTCGACCTGACGTCTGACGTCTGGTTTTTGTTTGTGGAGGCGGTGTCGTCATTCTGGATGTACGTGTATTTTCCGCTCAGTTGAGTGAGGTGACGCGAGACGACGGCGTCGGTGGTGTTTTTGTTTTGTTGTTGGCGCCCCGGGGATGAAGAGGGGCACCCGACGGTAACGAGAGGTTGCACTTTGTGATCGGTCGAATGTCCGGGGAGCGAGGAATAGGGTGGGGGGTTGAAAAGAAACGCCAGTGTAGGGCAACGGGACGGTGAACGTTCCCGTGGTGTCGGAGGTGTGCAGTGGGGGGGAGGAAAAAAAAAAAGCGCGTAACGGCGCGGCTGCCGTGGTGGAAACGTTCTCTCCAACTTTGGTGGTGTCCCCTGTGTGTTTTGTTGTTCTCTATATCGTGTGTCCCCTCGCACAAGACGCTCTCTGGGCGGGTTTGATTCATTCATTTTTGCATTGTCACGTAGCGTAGAATGGAATGCGCAAGAGTTGAGTGAGACTGGCGACGGTATATGGTCTGAGCAGCGTCAGCTGCACTGCACACTCCCCGGAAAAGAATCTTGGATGCCGTGCTAACTGAAATTTGGTGGACGGGGTTCTCAGGGCTGTTTTCCTATTTTGTTGTTTGTTTGTCTCTAGTTAAGATGGTGAAATGACGTCGAAGAAGCAGTATTGCAAATACTGTTATGGAAATGCCCTAGTTTGATGAAAGGAAATGTGTGTTGAATATACAGGATGGTAAAGACCAAGTGCGTTGAAAGAAACGTTGTGAAGGAACGAACGTTCCCTGAATTGGTTTCTTTTTGTTCCCGAGTTGTGTACAATGGACGACGGTTGTGCCATATCGCAGCATTGCATCATCCCCAGGTTTTATTTCAATTGAGCGATAAAAAAAGGAAAAAGAGAAGAACAAGAACACTATCGAAATGGTCTATGGTGTGTGACCCACAATTGTTGTCTTTAAATCACTTACCCAACCATGTCGTAAAAATATTTTTTTTTTTTTTTTACAGTGGCTGCCGAATGACCTAGATGTAACAGAGAGAGAGAGAAACACATGGCGTGTCAGATGTTTGTTTTCTTTTCCAACACGCGATCTAGTGT
>NW_026062571.1:107500-109862 GCF_023897955.1 Schistocerca gregaria | reverse complement strand
AGCCTCCGGGAAACCAAAGCTTTTGGGTTCCGGGGGAAGTATGGTTGCAAAGCTGAAACTTAAAGGAATTGACGGAAGGGCACCACCAGGAGTGGAGCCTGCGGCTTAATTTGACTCAACACGGGAAACCTCACCAGGCCCGGACACCGGAAGGATTGACAGATTGATAGCTCTTTCTTGATTCGGTGGGTGGTGGTGCATGGCCGTTCTTAGTTGGTGGAGCGATTTGTCTGGTTAATTCCGATAACGAACGAGACTCTAGCCTGCTAACTAGTCGCGTGACATCCTTCGTGCTGTCAGCGATTACTTTTCTTCTTAGAGGGACAGGCGGCTTCTAGCCGCACGAGATTGAGCAATAACAGGTCTGTGATGCCCTTAGATGTTCTGGGCCGCACGCGCGCTACACTGAAGGAATCAGCGTGTCTTCCTAGGCCGAAAGGTCGGGGTAACCCGCTGAACCTCCTTCGTGCTAGGGATTGGGGCTTGCAATTGTTCCCCATGAACGAGGAATTCCCAGTAAGCGCGAGTCATAAGCTCGCGTTGATTACGTCCCTGCCCTTTGTACACACCGCCCGTCGCTACTACCGATTGAATGATTTAGTGAGGTCTTCGGACTGGTACGCGGCATCGACTCTGTCGTTGCCGATGCTACCGGAAAGATGACCAAACTTGATCATTTAGAGGAAGTAAGAGTCGTAACAAGGTTTCCGTAGGTGAACCTGCGGAAGGATCATTACCGACTAGACTGCATGTCTTTCGATGTGCGTGTCGTGTCGCGCAACACGCTACCTGTACGGCAGTGGCCGTGCGCCGCGTGCGGAACCACGCGTGCCTCTCAAAACTAGCGGAAGTGTTGTTGTTGTGTGGTACGAGCGCTGAAGCTCTGGAGCGGCTGGCCTGCGGTACCTGGCGCCTGGCGCCGGTTTTGAATGACGTTCGCCCGAGTGCCTGTCCGCTCCGGTGTGGAGCCGTACGACGCCCATCGGCTGTGAGGCCGTTGGACACAAAAAAATAGTGGAACAGGGGCCGTCAGACGCCTCAGTCCCGCAAATGCTACTGTCTTGAAAGAGACAGTGGGAGACTGAAAAGGAAAAGATCACCCAGGACGGTGGATCACTCGGCTCGTGGGTCGATGAAGAACGCAGCAAATTGCGCGTCGACATGTGAACTGCAGGACACATGAACATCGACGTTTCGAACGCACATTGCGGTCCATGGATTCCGTTCCCGGGCCACGTCTGGCTGAGGGTCGGCTACGTATACTGAAGCGCGCGGCGTTTGTCCCGCTTCGGAGACGTGGGAGTGTCGTGGTCGCCTGTGTGGCCGGCCGCGTCTCCTTAAACGTGCGATGCGCGCCCGTCGCCTGGCGGTTCGCATACCGGTACTTTCTCGGTAGCGTGCACAGCCGGCTGGCGGTGTGGCGTGCGACACCTCGTACAACGACCTCAGAGCAGGCGAGACTACCCGCTGAATTTAAGCATATTACTAAGCGGAGGAAAAGAAACTAACAAGGATTCCCCCAGTAGCGGCGAGCGAACAGGGAAGAGTCCAGCACCGAACCCCGCAGGCTGCCGCCTGTCGTGGCATGTGGTGTTTGGGAGGGTCCACTACCCCGACGCCTCGCGCCGAGCCCAAGTCCAACTTGAATGAGGCCACGGCCCGTAGAGGGTGCCAGGCCCGTAGCGGCCGGTGCGAGCGTCGGCGGGACCTCTCCTTCGAGTCGGGTTGCTTGAGAGTGCAGCTCCAAGTGGGTGGTAAACTCCATCTGAGACTAAATATGACCACGAGACCGATAGCGAACAAGTACCGTGAGGGAAAGTTGAAAAGAACTTTGAAGAGAGAGTTCAAAAGTACGTGAAACCGTTCTGGGGTAAACGTGAGAAGTCCGAAAGGTCGAACGGGTGAGATTCACGCCCATCCGGCCACTGGCCCCCGCCCTCGGCAGATGGGGCCGGCCGCCCGCGCGGAGCAATCCGCGGCGGGGTCGTGTCCGGTTGCCTTTCCACTCGCCGCGGGGTGGGGCCGTTCCGGTGTGCGGTGGGCCGCACTTCTCCCCTAGTAGGACGTCGCGACCCGCTGGGTGCCGGCCTACGGCCCGGGTGCGCAGCCTGTCCTTCCGCGGGCCTCGGTTCGCGTCTGTTGGGCAGAGCCCCGGTGTCCTGGCTGGCTGCTCGGCGGTATATCTGGAGGAGTCGATTCGCCCCTTTGGGCGCTCGGGCTCCCGGCAAGCGCGCGCGGTTCTTCCCGGATGACGGACCTACCTGGCCCGGCCCCGGACCCGCGCCGCTGTTGGCTCGGGATGCTCTCGGGCGGAATAATCGCTCCCGTCAGCGGCGCTTCAGCTTTGGACAATTTCACGACC
>NW_026062571.1:97500-102500 GCF_023897955.1 Schistocerca gregaria | reverse complement strand
ACTGCCACCACTATCCACCCCCCCCCCCCCTCTCTCTCTCTTCCCCCTTTCCCACAATACCAAATTTAACCAACTTTATTGCTTAACCTAACTGTGGCTGTACCAGATTATCGCTTAACCTAACTGTGGCTGTACCAGATTATCGCTTAACCTAACTGTGGCTGTACCAGATTATCGCTTAACCTATACTGTGGCTGTACCAGATTATCGCTTAACCTAACTGTGGCTGTACCAGATTATCGCTTAACCTAACTGTGGCTGTACCAGATTATCGCTTAACCTAACTGTGGCTGTACCAGATTATCGCTTACCTAACTGTGGCTGTACCAGATTATCGCTTAACCTAACTGTGGCTGTACCAGATTATCGCTTAACCTAACTGTGGCTGTACCAGATCATCGCTTAACCTAACTGTGGCTGTACCAGATTATCGCTTAACCTAACTCAATTTGTCCTTAACCTAACTCAATTTGTCCCTTAACCTAACTCAAGTTGTCCCTTAACCTAACTCAAGTTGTCCCTTAACCTAACTCAAGTTGTCCCTTAACCTAACTCAAGTTGTCCCTTAACCTAACTCAAGTTGTCCCTTAACCTAACTCAAGTTGTCCCTTAACCTAACTCAAGTTGTCCCTTAACCTAACTCAAGTTGTCCCTTAACCTAACTCAAGTTGTCCCTTAACCTAACTCATGTTGTCCCTTAACCTAACTCAAGTTGTCCCTTAACCTAACTCAAGTTGTCCCTTAACCTAACTCAAGTTGTCCTTAACCTAACTCAAGTTGTCCCTTAACCTAACTCAAGTTGTCCTTAACCTAACTCAAGTTGTCCCTTAACCTAACTCAAGTTGTCCCTTAACCTAACTCAAGTTGTCCTTAACCTAACCCACGTTGTCCCTTAACCTAACCCACGTTGTCCCTTAACCTAACCCACGTTGTCCCTTAACCTAACCCACGTTGTCCCTTAACCTAACCCACGTTGTCCCTTAACCTAACCCACGTTGTCCCTTAACCTAACCCACGTTGTCCCTTAACCTAACCCACGTTGTCCCTTAACCTAACCCACGGTTGGTCCCTTAACCTAACCCACGTTGTCCCTTAACCTAACCCACGTTGTCCCTTAACCTAACCCACGTTGTCCCTTAACCTAACCCACGTTGTCCCTTTGCCTAACATAGTTCACTGCTCGGAATCTCTGGTGTCGTTGTTATCCTCATGTAGATGTCTTGCGAGTGGTTGCTTACTTTCCACATATTCCCGCTATCCACTGTCAATTGTACTGCAATAGGACTATATCGGCCCCCCCCCCCTCTGTCCCCCTCTTTGTGTCTCTGTCCTCTCAAGCTGGTCGGTCTGGCGTGTGAGTGTTAAATGAGCCTCGCAGCTGTTCAGTTGCATTCAGATGTCGACGCCCTCAGTGTACGTCGTGGTATGGTCTGTGTCCATTGTCCGCTGATGTCGTACGCGTAACCCACACGCTGTACCGATCATCGGTAGTTACGTACAGAGTGAAGTAGTGTGATACGTGTGACTGTACGCTGGCTGTGCCCAACGGTGTCGAATCTCAATTTCCATATGTTGTGCTCGATGCTACTTGTCTCGTCTCCCAATAACAGCTAGGTTGCACTGTGGTACGCCGTAGAGGCGTGTGGGAGGAACGTACGAACGCATTGTATGTCACCCTGGGTCGCTGGGGGGTGGTGGTGCGGTGAGTCAGGTCAGGTCAGGTCAGGTCAGGTCAGCGTGAGCCGTCTGATGTAGTGACGCGTGTATTCCGACTTTGTCGTATTGCCTCACACAAAGTGCTACCCTGGTGGACCGCGTTCCATATCTGGGACATGCCGCAGATGCCGGTTGACAGTGGATCGCGGAAGGGACATCGCATACTTGCGCGGGCCACCTTCCACGTGTTCTCTTCTGCACATGTCGCAGTGTGTATGTGGTCTGATGTAGCGTGGTCGTGACACATGACATCCTGGCATGCAAGAATTGTTGAATTCGCAAATGTAGGTGGACATCTACGTTTACTGCCCAAGATTACGCAAATGAACTGGAAATCCGTTGTTGAGCGGTTGTTCACGCTGGAGGTGAATCTGTGATGGCGACGATCGGTACAGCTATTAACCGGTTGTTTCAGCGGTACCCGCCACATCCACACACGTGACTAGGCCCATGTGGGTATGAAGCGATACGCGGCGGTGGCTTGGTGGACTGTTCCGGCCGGTGAAGGGGGGCCGCCCGGCGTGTTGGCCGCGCGCTGCGTGGGCGCACGCGCAACAGCCGGCTCTGGTGGGGGGCGCCGAGTGGCAGGAGCGCCAGCCGACGGGCCCGGCAGGCGGCGCAGCTACGCTGCGGCGCACCCTGCACGCGGCGCCTGGCGGCCAAAGTTGGTTCAGCCGAGCCCGGTGCGAAGCGCGGTGGACATCTGCAGTGTGCTGGTCTGATTGAGACGCTGTGGCGTTGAGGATGCGCCGCGCCTGGCACTCGGCGCCGCGACGCCGTCTGCTGCTCGGTCGCCCCAGCGGTTCTCGCAGGTGGTTTGTATCGCAGTTGTGCGGACGTGTTGGCGCGTGCGCTGTGCTGGGAGAGTTCGCTTCTGCACCCAAGTGGGGCTTTGCCCTTGTGTGGCGCTGGCGTTGGAGCTGCCGGTCACCATAGGTGGCGCGTGTTGTCTCCCGCCGGCAATGCCACGACAGCACGCTCCCGGGCCTCTGTCGGCAGCGGCAAGCTCAGTTTGGAGCAAGGGTGTTCGCACTAAAACCGTCTACTCGCCTAACTCCGGGCGATTGCGCCTCTCTCGAAACCGACCAAGTACCTAGACGGCGCTGCGCGCCGCCGGGACCTGAGAGGGTTTCGAGGTGTATCGTGCAGGGGAGCTCGGCCTCCTCCTGTTTGCAGAATAATTGAGCGGACGCTTGCGTGTTCGCGCGGGCCCCCGGGACACACTCCCGGGCGGCCGGCTGCTCAGCTCTAGTTGACGCAGCTCCCTGGTTGATCCTGCCAGTAGTCATATGCTTGTCTCAAAGATTAAGCCATGCATGTCTCAGTACAAGCCGCATTAAGGTGAAACCGCGAATGGCTCATTAAATCAGTTATGGTTCCTTAGATCGTACCCACGTTTACTTGGATAACTGTGGTAATTCTAGAGCTAATACATGCAAACAGAGTCCCGACCAGAGATGGAAGGGACGCTTTTATTAGATCAAAACCAATCGGATGGCTTGTCTGGTCCGTTTGCCTTGGTGACTCTGAATAACTTTGGGCTGATCGCACGGTCCTCGTACCGGCGACGCATCTTTCAAATGTCTGCCTTATCAACTGTCGATGGTAGGTTCTGCGCCTACCATGGTTGTAACGGGTAACGGGGAATCAGGGTTCGATTCCGGAGAGGGAGCCTGAGAAACGGCTACCACATCCAAGGAAGGCAGCAGGCGCGCAAATTACCCACTCCCGGCACGGGAGGTAGTGACGAAAAATACGATACGGGACTCATCCGAGGCCCCGTAATCGGAATGAGTACACTTTAATCCTTTAACGAGTATCTATTGGAGGGCAAGTCTGGTGCCAGCAGCCGCGGTAATTCCAGCTCCAATAGCGTATATTAAAGTTGTTGCGGTTAAAAAGCTCGTAGTTGGATTTGTGTCCCACGCTGTTGGTTCACCGCCCGTCGGTGTTTAACTGGCATGTATCGTGGGACGTCCTGCCGGTGGGGCGAGCCGAAGGGGTGCTTTCGCGTCCCGAGGCGGACCCCGTTTAATCCTACCAGGGTGCTCTTTGTTGAGTGTCTCGGTGGGCCGGCACGTTACTTTGAACAAATTAGAGTGCTTTAAAGCAGGCAAGCCCGCCTGAATACTGTGTGCATGGAATAATGGAATAGGACCTCGGTTCTATTTTGTTGGTTTTCGGAACCCGAGGTAATGATTAATAGGGACAGGCGGGGGCATTCGTATTGCGACGTTAGAGGTGAAATTCTTGGATCGTCGCAAGACGAACAGAAGCGAAAGCATTTGCCAAGTATGTTTTCATTAATCAAGAACGAAAGTTAGAGGTTCGAAGGCGATCAGATACCGCCCTAGTTCTAACCATAAACGATGCCAGCCAGCGATCCGCCGCAGTTCCTCCGATGACTCGGCGGGCAGCCTCCGGGAAACCAAAGCTTTTGGGTTCCGGGGAAGTATGGTTGCAAAGCTGAAACTTAAAGGAATTGACGGAAGGGCACCACCAGGAGTGGAGCCTGCGGCATTATTTGACTCAACACGGGAAACCTCACCAGGGCCCCGGACACCGGAAGGATTGACAGATTGATAGCTCTTTCTTGATTCGGTGGGTGGTGGTGCATGGCCGTTCTTAGTTTGGTGGAGCGATTTGTCTGGTTTAATTCCGATAACGACGAGACTCTAGCCTGCTAACTAGTCGCGTGACATCCTTCGTGCTGTCAGCGATTACTTTCTTCTTAGAGGGACAGGCGGCTTCTAGCCGCACGAGATTGAGCAATAACAGGTCTGTGATGCCCTAGATGTTCTGGGCCGCACGCGCGCTACACTGACGGAATCAGCGTGTCTTCTAGGCCGAAAGGTCGGGGTACCCGCTGAACCTCCTTCGTGCTAGGGATTGGGGCTTGCAATTGTTCCCCATGAACGAGGAATTCCAGTAAGCGCGAGTCATAAGCTCGCGTTGATTACGTCCCTGCCCTTTGTACACACCGCCCCGTCGCTACTACCGATTGAATGATTTAGTGAGGTCTTCGGACTGGTACGCGGCATCGACTCTGTCGTTGCCGATGCTACCGGAAAGATGACCAAACTTGATCATTTAGAGGAAGTAAAAGTCGTAACAAGGTTTCCGTAGGTGAACCTGCGGAAGGATCATTACCGACTAGACTGCATGTCTTTCGATGTGCGTGTCGTGTCGCGCAACACGCTACCTGTACGGCAGTGGCCGTGTGCCGCGTGCGGAACCACGCGTGCCTCTCAAAACTAGCGGAAGTGTTGTTGTTGTTGTGTGGT
>NW_026062571.1:85000-90000 GCF_023897955.1 Schistocerca gregaria | reverse complement strand
ACGTTGTCCCTTAACCTAACCCACGTTGTCCCTTAACCTAACCCACGTTGTCCCTTAACCTAACCCACGTTGTCCCTTAACCTAACCCACGTTGTCCCTTAACCTAACCCACGTTGTCCCTTAACCTAACCCACGTTGTCCCTTAACCTAACCCACGTTGTCCCTTAACCTAACCCACGTTGTCCCTTAACCTAACCCACGTTGTCCCTTAACCTAACCCACGTTGTCCCTTAACCTAACCCACGTTGTCCCTTAACCTAACCCACGTTGTCCCTTAACCTAACCCACGTTGTCCCTTAACCTAACCCACGTTGTCCCTTTGCCTAACATAGTTCACTGCTCGGAATCTCTGGTGTCGTTGTTATCCTCATGTAGATGTCTTGCGAGTGTTGCTTACTTTCCACATATTCCCGCTATCCACTGTCAATTGTACTGCAATAGGACTATATCGGCCCCCCCCCCCTCTGTCCCCCTCTTTGTGTCTCTGTCCTCTCAAGCTGGTCGGTCTGGCGTGTGAGTGTTAAATGAGCCTCGCAGCTGTTCAGTTGCATTCAGATGTCGACGCCCTCAGTGTACGTCGTGGTATGGTCTGTGTCCATTGTCCGCTGATGTCGTACGCGTAACCCACACGCTGTACCGATCATCGGTAGTTACGTACAGAGTGAAGTAGTGTGATACGTGTGACTGTACGCTGGCTGTGCCCAACGGTGTCGAATCTCAATTTCCATATGTTGTGCTCGATGCTACTTGTCTCGTCTCCCAATAACAGCTAGGTTGCACTGTGGTACGCCGTAGAGGCGTGTGGGAGGAACGTACGAACGCATTGTATGTCACCCTGGGTCGCTGGGGGTGGTGGTGCGGTGAGTCAGGTCAGGTCAGGTCAGGTCAGGTCAGCGTGAGCCGTCTGATGTAGTGACGCGTGTATTCCGACTTTGTCGTATTGCCTCACACAAAGTGCTACCCTGGTGGACCGCGTTCCATATCTGGGACATGCCGCAGATGCCGGTTGACAGTGGATCGCGGAAGGGACATCGCATACTTGCGCGGGCCACCTTCCACGTGTTCTCTTCTGCACATGTCGCAGTGTGTATGTGGTCTGATGTAGCGTGTCGTGACACATGACATCCTGGCATGCAAGAATTGTTGAATTCGCAAATGTAGGTGGACATCTACGTTTACTGCCCAAGATACGCAAATGAACTGGAAATCCGTTGTTGAGCGGTTGTTCACGCTGGAGGTGAATCTGTGATGGCGACGATCGGTACAGCTATTAACCGGTTGTTTCAGCGGTACCCGCCACATCCACACACGTGACTAGGCCCATGTGGGTATGAAGCGATACGCGGCGGTGGCTTGGTGGGACTGTTCCCGGCCGGTGAAGGGGGGCCGCCCGGCGTGTTGGCCGCGCGCTGCGTGGGCGCACGCGCAACAGCCGGCTGGTGGGGGGCGCCGAGTGGCAGGAGCGCCAGCCGACGGGCCCGGCAGGCGGCGCAGCTACGCTGCGGCGCACCCTGCACGCGGCGCCTGGCGGCCAAAGTTGGTTCAGCCGAGCCCGGTGCGAAGCGCGGTGGACATCTGCAGTGTGCTGGTCTGATTGAGGACTGTGTGCGTTGAGGATGCGCCGCCGCCTGGCACTCGGCGCCGCGACGCCGTCTGCTGCTCGGTCGCCCCAGCGGTTCTCGCAGGTGGTTTGTATCGCAGTTGTGCGGACGTGTTGGCGCGTGCGCTGTGCTGGGAGAGTTCGCTTCTGCACCCAAGTGGGGCTTTGCCCTTGTGTGGCGCTGGCGTTGGAGCTGCCGGTCACCATAGGTGGCGCGTGTTGTCTCCCGCCGGCAATGCCACGACAGCACGCTCCCGGGCCTCTGTCGGCAGCGGCAAGCTCAGTTGGGAGCAAGGGTGTTCGCACTAAAACCGTCTACTCGCCTAACTCCGGGCGATTGCGCCTCTCTCGAAACCGACCAAGTACCTAGGACGGCGCTGCGCGCCGCCGGGACCTGAGAGGGTTTCGAGGTGTATCGTGCAGGGGAGCTCGGCCTCCTCCTGTTTGCAGAATAATTGAGCGGACGCTTGCGTGTTCGCGCGGGCCCCCGGGACACACTCCCGGGCGGCCGGCTGCTCAGCTCTAGTTGACGCAGCTCCCTGGTTGATCCTGCCAGTAGTCATATGCTTGTCTCAAAGATTAAGCCATGCATGTCTCAGTACAAGCCGCATTAAGGTGAAACCGCGAATGGCTCATTAAATCAGTTATGGTTCCTTAGATCGTACCCACGTTACTTGGATAACTGTGGTAATTCTAGAGCTAATACATGCAAACAGAGTCCCGACCAGAGATGGAAGGGACGCTTTTATTAGATCAAAACCAATCGGATTGGCTTGTCTGGTCCGTTTGCCTTGGTGACTCTGAATAACTTTGGGCTGATCGCACGGTCCTCGTACCGGCGACGCATCTTTCAAATGTCTGCCTTATCAACTGTCGATGGTAGGTTCTGCGCCTACCATGGTTGTAACGGGTAACGGGGAATCAGGGTTCGATTCCGGAGAGGGAGCCTGAGAAACGGCTACCACATCCAAGGAAGGCAGCAGGCGCGCAAATTACCCACTCCCGGCACGGGGAGGTAGTGACGAAAAATAACGATACGGGACTCATCCGAGGCCCCGTAATCGGAATGAGTACACTTTAAATCCTTTAACGAGTATCTATTGGAGGGCAAGTCTGGTGCCAGCAGCCGCGGTAATTCCAGCTCCAATAGCGTATATTAAAGTTGTTGCGGTTAAAAAGCTCGTAGTTGGATTTGTGTCCCACGCTGTTGGTTCACCGCCCGTCGGTGTTTAACTGGCATGTATCGTGGGACGTCCTGCCGGTGGGGCGAGCCGAAGGGGTGCTTTCGCGTCCCGAGGCGGACCCCGTTTAAATCCTACCAGGGTGCTCTTTGTTGAGTGTCTCGGTGGGCCGGCACGTTTACTTTGAACAAATTAGAGTGCTTAAAGCAGGCAAGCCCGCCTGAATACTGTGTGCATGGAATAATGGAATAGGACCTCGATCTGTCTCGCGTGTGTGTTTTCGGACCCGAGGTAATGATTAATAGGGACAGGCGGGGGCATTCGTATTGCGACGTTAGAGGTGAAATTCTTGGATCGTCGCAAGACGAACAGAAGCGAAAGCATTTGCCAAGTATGTTTTCATTAATCAAGAACGAAAGTTAGAGGTTCGAAGGCGATCAGATACCGCCCTAGTTCTAACCATAAACGATGCCAGCCAGCGATCCGCCGCAGTTCCTCCGATGACTCGGCGGGCAGCCTCCGGGAAACCAAAGCTTTTGGGTTCCGGGGGAAGTATGGTTGCAAAGCTGAAACTTAAAGGAATTGACGGAAGGGCACCACCAGGAGTGGAGCCTGCGGCTTAATTGACTCAACACGGGAAACCTCACCAGGCCCGGACACCGGAAGGATTGACAGATTGATAGCTCTTTCTTGATTCGGTGGGTGGTGGTGCATGGCCGTTCTTAGTTGGTGGAGCGATTTGTCTGGTTAAACACGCGATCTAGTGTCGAGACTCTAGCCTGCTAACTAGTCGCGTGACATCCTTCGTGCTGTCAGCGATTACTTTTCTTCTTAGAGGGACAGGCGGCTTCTAGCCGCACGAGATTGAGCAATAACAGGTCTGTGATGCCCTTAGATGTTCTGGGCCGCACGCGCGCTACACTGAAGGAATCAGCGTGTCTTCCTAGGCCGAAAGGTCGGGGTAACCCGCTGAACCTCCTTCGTGCTAGGGATTGGGGCTTGCAATTGTTCCCCATGAACGAGGAATTCCCAGTAAGCGCGAGTCATAAGCTCGCGTTGATTACGTCCCTGCCCTTTGTACACACCGCCCGTCGCTACTACCGATTGAATGATTTAGTGAGGTCTTCGGACTGGTACGCGGCATCGACTCTGTCGTTGCCGATGCTACCGGAAAGATGACCAAACTTGATCATTTAGAGGAAGTAAAAGTCGTAACAAGGTTTCCGTAGGTGAACCTGCGGAAGGATCATTACCGACTAGACTGCATGTCTTTCGATGTGCGTGTCGTGTCGTGTCGCGCAACACGCTACCTGTACGGCAGTGGCCGTGCGCCGCGTGCGGAACCACGCGTGCCTCTCAAAACTAGCGGAAGTGTTGTTGTTGTTGTGTGGTACGAGCGCTGAAGCTCTGGAGCGGCTGGCCTGCGGTACCTGGCGCCTGGCGCCGGTTTTGAATGACGTTCGCCCGAGTGCCTGTCCGCCCCGGTGTGGAGCCGTACGACGCCCATCGGCTGTGAGGCCGTTGGACACAAAAAAATAGTGGAACAGGGGCCGTCAGACGCCTCAGTCCCGCAAATGCTGCTGTCTTGAAAGAGACAGTGGGAGACTGAAAAGGAAAAGATCACCCAGGACGGTGGATCACTCGGCTCGTGGGTCGATGAAGAACGCAGCAAATTGCGCGTCGACATGTGAACTGCAGGACACATGAACATCGACGTTTCGAACGCACATTGCGGTCCATGGATTCCGTTCCCGGGCCACGTCTGGCTGAGGGTCGGCTACGTATACTGAAGCGCGCGGCGTTTGTCCCGCTTCGGAGACGTGGGAGTGTCGTGGTCGCCTGTGTGGCCGGCCGCGTCTCCTTAAACGTGCGATGCGCGCCCGTCGCCTGGCGGTTCGCATACCGGTACTTTCTCGGTAGCGTGCACAGCCGGCTGGCGGTGTGGCGTGCGACACCTCGTACAACGACCTCAGAGCAGGCGAGACTACCCGCTGAATTTAAGCATATTACTAAGCGGAGGAAAAGAAACTAACAAGGATTCCCCCAGTAGCGGCGAGCGAACAGGGAAGAGTCCAGCACCGAACCCCGCAGGCTGCCGCCTGTCGTGGCATGTGGTGTTTGGGAGGGTCCACTACCCCGACGCCTCGCGCCGAGCCCAAGTCCAACTTGAATGAGGCCACGGCCCGTAGAGGGTGCCAGGCCCGTAGCGGCCGGTGCGA
>NW_026062571.1:75000-80000 GCF_023897955.1 Schistocerca gregaria | reverse complement strand
CTCTGAGGATATAGATGTTCCGTTCCGCCGCACAATGGTGACGGTGACCGCTGCCTGCGGTGGCAACGCTGGGCAGAGTCGATACTCGCCGTGTGGTGGAAGGTAAACATTATGCGGTACATCAGTACTTTCCTAATAGTTCGGTCGTCTCACGGCACTGCTTAGTAAATGATGCAAGGCCACATATAGATGATTTATGCGAATGTCCCTATACGTGCTGTAAGACTGGGCACACAACGTGAATCGCACGTCAGCCACACACTCGAACATGCACCACTCTCGGCCTGCAACGGAGACACACAATACGTAAACATCTGGAATGCGACAATGTCGAGTGCATCCTCTCTGCCACATTGCACCGTCGACACTATGATAACCAGAGCAGTAGGTCCACCTATAAAAGCACAATACCCCACTCCTCCGACAACTACCATTGCTCAGATAAACCAACACCACCAACACACATCCTACACAGAGGGGCACCAAATATCACCCCCCCGCCCTCGTGTTATACCACATGAAAAATTGCAGAAGTGAGAGACACAGACCCGCCAGCCTCTTGCTACAAGCATCGAACCGACGTGACATATCTGACGGTGACTCAGGCATCCGCGTACTGCCACAACTATCCACCCCCCCCCCCCCCACTCTCTCTCTGCCCCCTTCCCACACAATACCGAATTTAACCAACTTTATCGCTTAACCTAACTGTGGCTGTACCAGATTATCGCTTAACCTAACTGTGGCTGTACCAGATTATCGCTTAACCTAACTGTGGCTGTACCAGATTATCGCTTAACCTAACTGTGGCTGTACCAGATTATCGCTTAACCTAACTGTGGCTGTACCAGATTATCGCTTAACCTAACTGTGGCTGTACCAGATTATCGCTTAACCTAACTGTGGCTGTACCAGATTATCGCTTAACCTAACTGTGGCTGTACCAGATTATCGCTTAACCTAACTGTGGCTGTACCAGATTATCGCTTAACCTAACTGTGGCTGTACCAGATTATCGCTTAACCTAACTGTGGCTGTACCAGATTATCGCTTAACCTAACTGTGGCTGTACCAGATTATCGCTTAACCTAACTGTGGCTGTACCAGATTATCGCTTAACCTAACTGTGGCTGTACCAGATTATCGCTTAACCTAACTGTGGCTGTACCAGATTATCGCTTAACCTAACTGTGGCTGTACCAGATTATCGCTTAACCTAACTGTGGTTGTACCAGATTATCCCTTAACCTAACTCAATTTGTCCCTTAACCTAACTCAATTTGTCCCTTAACCTAACTCAATTTGTCCCTTAACCTAACTCAATTTGTCCCTTAACCTAACTCAATTTGTCCCTTAACCTAACTCAATTTGTCCCTTAACCTAACTCAATTTGTCCCTTAACCTAACTCAATTTGTCCCTTAACCTAACTCAATTTGTCCCTTAACCTAACTCAATTTGTCCCTTAACCTAACTCAATTTGTCCCTTAACCTAACTCAATTTGTCCCTTAACCTAACTCAATTTGTCCCTTAACCTAACTCAATTTGTCCCTTAACCTAACTCAATTTGTCCCTTAACCTAACTCAATTTGTCCCTTAACCTAACCCACGTTGTCCCTTAACCTAACCCACGTTGTCCCTTAACCTAACCCACGTTGTCCCTTAACCTAACCCACGTTGTCCCTTAACCTAACCCACGTTGTCCCTTAACCTAACCCACGTTGTCCCTTAACCTAACCCACGTTGTCCCTTAACGTAACCCACGTTGTCCCTTAACGTAACCCACGTTGTCCCTTAACCTAACCCACGTTGTCCCTTAACCTAACCCACGTTGTCCCTTAACCTAACCCACGTTGTCCCTTAACCTAACCCACGTTGTCCCTTAACCTAACCCACGTTGTCCCTTAACCTAACCCACGTTGTCCCTTAACCTAACCCACGTTGTCCCTTAACCTAACCCACGTTGTCCCTTAACCTAACCCACGTTGTCCCTTAACCTAACCCACGTTGTCCCTTAACCTAACCCACGTTGTCCCTTAACCTAACCCACGTTGTCCCTTAACCTAACCCACGTTGTCCCTTAACCTAACCCACGTTGTCCCTTAACCTAACCCACGTTGTCCCTTAACCTAACCCACGTTGTCCCTTAACCTAACCCACGTTGTCCCTTAACCTAACCCACGTTGTCCCTTTGCCTAACATAGTTCACTGCTCGGAATCTCTGGTGTCGTTGTTATCCTCATGTAGATGTCTTGCGAGTGTTGCTTACTTTCCACATATTCCCGCTATCCACTGTCAATTGTACTGCAATAGGACTATATCGCCCCCCCCCCCCCCCCTCTGCCCCTCTCTTTGTGTCTCCGTCCTCTCAAGCTGGTCGGTCTGGCGTTTGAGTGTTAAATGAGCCTCGCAGCTGTTCAGTTGCGTTCAGATGTCGACGCCCTCAGTGTACGTCGTGGTATGGTCTGTGTCCATTGTCCGCTGATGTCGTACGCGTAACCCACACGCTGTACCGATCATCGGTAGTTACGTACAGAGTGAAGTAGTGTGATACGTGTGACCGTACGCTGGCTGTGCCCAACGGTGTCGAATCTCAATTTCCATATGTTGTGCTCGATGCTACTTGTCTCGTCTCCCAATAACAGCTAGGTTGCACTGTGGTACGCCGTAGAGGCGTGTGGGAGGAACGTACGAACGCATTGTATGTCACCCTGGGTCGCTGGGGGTGGTGGTGCGGTGAGTCAGGTCAGGTCAGCGTGAGCCGTGTGATGTAGTGACGCGTGTATTCCGACTTTGTCGTATTGCCTCACACAAAGTGCTACCCTGGTGGACCGCGTTCCATATCTGGGACATGCCGCAGATGCCGGTTGACAGTGGATCGCGGAAGGGACATCGCATACGTGCGCGGGCCACCTTCCACGTGTTCTCTTCTGCACATGTCGCAGTGTGTATGTGGTCTGATGTAGCGTGTCGTGACACATGACATCCTGGCATGCAAGAATTGTTGAATTCGCAAATGTAGGTGGACATCTACGTTTACTGCCCAAGATACGCAAATGAACTGGAAATCCGTTGTTGAGCGGTTGTTCACGCTGGAGGTGAATCTGTGATGGCGACGATCGGTACAGCTATTAACCGGTTGTTTCAGCGGTACCCGCCACATCCACACACGTGACTAGGCCTATGTGGGTATGAAGCGATACGCGGCGGTGGCTTGGTGGGACTGTTCCCGGCCGGTGAAGGGGGGCCGCCCGGCGTGTTGGCCGCGCGCTGCGTGGGCGCACGCGCAACAGGCGGCTGGTGGGGGGCGCCGAGTGGCAGGAGCGCCAGCCGACGGGCTCGGCAGGCGGCGCAGCTACGCTGCGGCGCACCCTGCACGCGGCGCCTGGCGGCCAAAGTTGGTTCAGCCGAGCCCGGTGCGAAGCGCGGTGGACATCTGCAGTGTGCTGGTCTGATTGAGGACTGTGTGCGTTGAGGATGCGCCGCCGCCTGGCACTCGGCGCCGCGACGCCGTCTGCTGCTCGGTCGCCCCAGCGGTTCTCGCAGGTGGTTTGTATCGCAGTTGTGCGGACGTGTTGGCGCGTGCGCTGTGCTGGGAGAGTTCGCTTCTGCACCCAAGTGGGGCTTTGCCCTTGTGTGGCGCTGGCGTTGGAGCTGCCGGTCACCATAGGTGGCGCGTGTTGTCTCCCGCCGGCAATGCCACGACAGCACGCTCCCGGGCCTCTGTCGGCAGCGGCAAGCTCAGTTGGGAGCAAGGGTGTTCGCACTAAAACCGTCTACTCGCCTAACTCCGGGCGATTGCGCCTCTCTCGAAACCGACCAAGTACCTAGGACGGCGCTGCGCGCCGCCGGGACCTGAGAGGGTTTCGAGGTGTATCGTGCAGGGGAGCTCGGCCTCCTCCTGTTTGCAGAATAATTGAGCGGACGCTTGCGTGTTCGCGCGGGCCCCCGGGACACACTCCCGGGCGGCCGGCTGCTCAGCTCTAGTTGACGCAGCTCCCTGGTTGATCCTGCCAGTAGTCATATGCTTGTCTCAAAGATTAAGCCATGCATGTCTCAGTACAAGCCGCATTAAGGTGAAACCGCGAATGGCTCATTAAATCAGTTATGGTTCCTTAGATCGTACCCACGTTACTTGGATAACTGTGGTAATTCTAGAGCTAATACATGCAAACAGAGTCCCGACCAGAGATGGAAGGGACGCTTTTATTAGATCAAAACCAATCGGATTGGCTTGTCTGGTCCGTATGCCTTGGTGACTCTGAATAACTTTGGGCTGATCGCACGGTCCTCGTACCGGCGACGCATCTTTCAAATGTCTGCCTTATCAACTGTCGATGGTAGGTTCTGCGCCTACCATGGTTGTAACGGGTAACGGGGAATCAGGGTTCGATTCCGGAGAGGGAGCCTGAGAAACGGCTACCACATCCAAGGAAGGCAGCAGGCGCGCAAATTACCCACTCCCGGCACGGGGAGGTAGTGACGAAAAATAACGATACGGGACTCATCCGAGGCCCCGTAATCGGAATGAGTACACTTTAAATCCTTTAACGAGTATCTATTGGAGGGCAAGTCTGGTGCCAGCAGCCGCGGTAATTCCAGCTCCAATAGCGTATATTAAAGTTGTTGCGGTTAAAAAGCTCGTAGTTGGATTTGTGTCCCACGCTGTTGGTTCACCGCCCGTCGGTGTTTAACTGGCATGTATCGTGGGACGTCCTGCCGGTGGGGCGAGCCGAAGGGGTGCTTTCGCGTCCCGAGGCGGACCCCGTTTAAATCCTACCAGGGTGCTCTTTGTTGAGTGTCTCGGTGGGCCGGCACGTTTACTTTGAACAAATTAGAGTGCTTAAAGCAGGCAAGCCCGCCTGAATACTGTGTGCATGGAATAATGGAATAGGACCTCGGTTCTATTTTGTTGGTTTTCGGAACCCGAGGTAATGATTAATAGGGACAGGCGGGGGCATTCGTATTGCGACGTTAGAGGTGAAATTCTTGGATCGTCGC
>NW_026062571.1:62500-67500 GCF_023897955.1 Schistocerca gregaria | reverse complement strand
CTCTCTCTCTGCCCCCTTCCCACACAATACCGAATTTAACCAACTTTATCGCTTAACCTAACTGTGGCTGTACCAGATTATCGCTTAACCTAACTGTGGCTGTACCAGATTATCGCTTAACCTAACTGTGGCTGTACCAGATTATCGCTTAACCTAACTGTGGCTGTACCAGATTATCGCTTAACCTAACTGTGGCTGTACCAGATTATCGCTTAACCTAACTGTGGCTGTACCAGATTATCGCTTAACCTAACTGTGGCTGTACCAGATTATCGCTTAACCTAACTGTGGCTGTACCAGATTATCGCTTAACCTAACTGTGGCTGTACCAGATTATCGCTTAACCTAACTGTGGCTGTACCAGATTATCGCTTAACCTAACTGTGGCTGTACCAGATTATCGCTTAACCTAACTGTGGCTGTACCAGATTATCGCTTAACCTAACTGTGGCTGTACCAGATTATCGCTTAACCTAACTGTGGCTGTACCAGATTATCGCTTAACCTAACTGTGGCTGTACCAGATTATCGCTTAACCTAACTGTGGTTGTACCAGATTATCCCTTAACCTAACTCAATTTGTCCCTTAACCTAACTCAATTTGTCCCTTAACCTAACTCAATTTGTCCCTTAACCTAACTCAATTTGTCCCTTAACCTAACTCAATTTGTCCCTTAACCTAACTCAATTTGTCCCTTAACCTAACTCAATTTGTCCCTTAACCTAACTCAATTTGTCCCTTAACCTAACTCAATTTGTCCCTTAACCTAACTCAATTTGTCCCTTAACCTAACTCAATTTGTCCCTTAACCTAACTCAATTTGTCCCTTAACCTAACTCAATTTGTCCCTTAACCTAACCCACGTTGTCCCTTAACCTAACCCACGTTGTCCCTTAACCTAACCCACGTTGTCCCTTAACCTAACCCACGTTGTCCCTTAACCTAACCCACGTTGTCCCTTAACCTAACCCACGTTGTCCCTTAACCTAACCCACGTTGTCCCTTAACGTAACCCACGTTGTCCCTTAACGTAACCCACGTTGTCCCTTAACCTAACCCACGTTGTCCCTTAACCTAACCCACGTTGTCCCTTAACCTAACCCACGTTGTCCCTTAACCTAACCCACGTTGTCCCTTAACCTAACCCACGTTGTCCCTTAACCTAACCCACGTTGTCCCTTAACCTAACCCACGTTGTCCCTTAACCTAACCCACGTTGTCCCTTAACCTAACCCACGTTGTCCCTTAACCTAACCCACGTTGTCCCTTAACCTAACCCACGTTGTCCCTTAACCTAACCCACGTTGTCCCTTAACCTAACCCACGTTGTCCCTTAACCTAACCCACGTTGTCCCTTAACCTAACCCACGTTGTCCCTTAACCTAACCCACGTTGTCCCTTAACCTAACCCACGTTGTCCCTTAACCTAACCCACGTTGTCCCTTAACCTAACCCACGTTGTCCCTTTGCCTAACATAGTTCACTGCTCGGAATCTCTGGTGTCGTTGTTATCCTCATGTAGATGTCTTGCGAGTGTTGCTTACTTTCCACATATTCCCGCTATCCACTGTCAATTGTACTGCAATAGGACTATATCGCCCCCCCCCCCCCCCTCTGCCCCTCTCTTTGTGTCTCCGTCCTCTCAAGCTGGTCGGTCTGGCGTTTGAGTGTTAAATGAGCCTCGCAGCTGTTCAGTTGCGTTCAGATGTCGACGCCCTCAGTGTACGTCGTGGTATGGTCTGTGTCCATTGTCCGCTGATGTCGTACGCGTAACCCACACGCTGTACCGATCATCGGTAGTTACGTACAGAGTGAAGT
Organism: Schistocerca gregaria; assembly: GCF_023897955.1. NCBI lineage: Eukaryota > Metazoa > Arthropoda > Insecta > Orthoptera > Acrididae > Schistocerca > Schistocerca gregaria. Next base: position 65,681 of record NW_026062571.1, on the reverse strand, counting down.
AGTGTGATACGTGTGACCGTACGCTGGCTGTGCCCAACGGTGTCGAATCTCAATTTCCATATGTTGTGCTCGATGCTACTTGTCTCGTCTCCCAATAACAGCTAGGTTGCACTGTGGTACGCCGTAGAGGCGTGTGGGAGGAACGTACGAACGCATTGTATGTCACCCTGGGTCGCTGGGGGTGGTGGTGCGGTGAGTCAGGTCAGGTCAGCGTGAGCCGTGTGATGCAGTGACGCGTGTATTCCGACTTTGTCGTATTGCCTCACACAAAGTGCTACCCTGGTGGACCGCGTTCCATATCTGGGACATGCCGCAGATGCCGGTTGACAGTGGATCGCGGAAGGGACATCGCATACGTGCGCGGGCCACCTTCCACGTGTTCTCTTCTGCACATGTCGCAGTGTGTATGTGGTCTGATGTAGCGTGTCGTGACACATGACATCCTGGCATGCAAGAATTGTTGAATTCGCAAATGTAGGTGGACATCTACGTTTACTGCCCAAGATACGCAAATGAACTGGAAATCCGTTGTTGAGCGGTTGTTCACGCTGGAGGTGAATCTGTGATGGCGACGATCGGTACAGCTATTAACCGGTTGTTTCAGCGGTACCCGCCACATCCACACACGTGACTAGGCCCATGTGGGTATGAAGCGATACGCGGCGGTGGCTTGGTGGGACTGTTCCCGGCCGGTGAAGGGGGGCCGCCCGGCGTGTTGGCCGCGCGCTGCGTGGGCGCACGCGCAACAGGCGGCTGGTGGGGGGCGCCGAGTGGCAGGAGCGCCAGCCGACGGGCTCGGCAGGCGGCGCAGCTACGCTGCGGCGCACCCTGCACGCGGCGCCTGGCGGCCAAAGTTGGTTCAGCCGAGCCCGGTGCGAAGCGCGGTGGACATCTGCAGTGTGCTGGTCTGATTGAGGACTGTGTGCGTTGAGGATGCGCCGCCGCCTGGCACTCGGCGCCGCGACGCCGTCTGCTGCTCGGTCGCCCCAGCGGTTCTCGCAGGTGGTTTGTATCGCAGTTGTGCGGACGTGTTGGCGCGTGCGCTGTGCTGGGAGAGTTCGCTTCTGCACCCAAGTGGGGCTTTGCCCTTGTGTGGCGCTGGCGTTGGAGCTGCCGGTCACCATAGGTGGCGCGTGTTGTCTCCCGCCGGCAATGCCACGACAGCACGCTCCCGGGCCTCTGTCGGCAGCGGCAAGCTCAGTTGGGAGCAAGGGTGTTCGCACTAAAACCGTCTACTCGCCTAACTCCGGGCGATTGCGCCTCTCTCGAAACCGACCAAGTACCTAGGACGGCGCTGCGCGCCGCCGGGACCTGAGAGGGTTTCGAGGTGTATCGTGCAGGGGAGCTCGGCCTCCTCCTGTTTGCAGAATAATTGAGCGGACGCTTGCGTGTTCGCGCGGGCCCCCGGGACACACTCCCGGGCGGCCGGCTGCTCAGCTCTAGTTGACGCAGCTCCCTGGTTGATCCTGCCAGTAGTCATATGCTTGTCTCAAAGATTAAGCCATGCATGTCTCAGTACAAGCCGCATTAAGGTGAAACCGCGAATGGCTCATTAAATCAGTTATGGTTCCTTAGATCGTACCCACGTTACTTGGATAACTGTGGTAATTCTAGAGCTAATACATGCAAACAGAGTCCCGACCAGAGATGGAAGGGACGCTTTTATTAGATCAAAACCAATCGGATTGGCTTGTCTGGTCCGTTTGCCTTGGTGACTCTGAATAACTTTGGGCTGATCGCACGGTCCTCGTACCGGCGACGCATCTTTCAAATGTCTGCCTTATCAACTGTCGATGGTAGGTTCTGCGCCTACCATGGTTGTAACGGGTAACGGGGAATCAGGGTTCGATTCCGGAGAGGGAGCCTGAGAAACGGCTACCACATCCAAGGAAGGCAGCAGGCGCGCAAATTACCCACTCCCGGCACGGGGAGGTAGTGACGAAAAATAACGATACGGGACTCATCCGAGGCCCCGTAATCGGAATGAGTACACTTTAAATCCTTTAACGAGTATCTATTGGAGGGCAAGTCTGGTGCCAGCAGCCGCGGTAATTCCAGCTCCAATAGCGTATATTAAAGTTGTTGCGGTTAAAAAGCTCGTAGTTGGATTTGTGTCCCACGCTGTTGGTTCACCGCCCGTCGGTGTTTAACTGGCATGTATCGTGGGACGTCCTGCCGGTGGGGCGAGCCGAAGGGGTGCTTTCGCGTCCCGAGGCGGACCCCGTTTAAATCCTACCAGGGTGCTCTTTGTTGAGTGTCTCGGTGGGCCGGCACGTTTACTTTGAACAAATTAGAGTGCTTAAAGCAGGCAAGCCCGCCTGAATACTGTGTGCATGGAATAATGGAATAGGACCTCGGTTCTATTTTGTTGGTTTTCGGAACCCGAGGTAATGATTAATAGGGACAGGCGGGGGCATTCGTATTGCGACGTTAGAGGTGAAATTCTTGGATCGTCGCAAGACGAACAGAAGCGAAAGCATTTGCCAAGTATGTTTTCATTAATCAAGAACGAAAGTTAGAGGTTCGAAGGCGATCAGATACCGCCCTAGTTCTAACCATAAACGATGCCAGCCAGCGATCCGCCGCAGTTCCTCCGATGACTCGGCGGGCAGCCTCCGGGAAACCAAAGCTTTTGGGTTCCGGGGGAAGTATGGTTGCAAAGCTGAAACTTAAAGGAATTGACGGAAGGGCACCACCAGGAGTGGAGCCTGCGGCTTAATTTGACTCAACACGGGAAACCTCACCAGGCCCGGACACCGGAAGGATTGACAGATTGATAGCTCTTTCTTGATTCGGTGGGTGGTGGTGCATGGCCGTTCTTAGTTGGTGGAGCGATTTGTCTGGTTAATTCCGATAACGAACGAGACTCTAGCCTGCTAACTAGTCGCGTGACATCCTTCGTGCTGTCAGCGATTACTTTTCTTCTTAGAGGGACAGGCGGCTTCTAGCCGCACGAGATTGAGCAATAACAGGTCTGTGATGCCCTTAGATGTTCTGGGCCGCACGCGCGCTACACTGAAGGAATCAGCGTGTCTTCCTAGGCCGAAAGGTCGGGGTAACCCGCTGAACCTCCTTCGTGCTAGGGATTGGGGCTTGCAATTGTTCCCCATGAACGAGGAATTCCCAGTAAGCGCGAGTCATAAGCTCGCGTTGATTACGTCCCTGCCCTTTGTACACACCG
>NW_026062571.1:40000-55000 GCF_023897955.1 Schistocerca gregaria | reverse complement strand
TAACTCAATTTGTCCCTTAACCTAACTCAATTTGTCCCTTAACCTAACTCAATTTGTCCCTTAACCTAACTCAATTTGTCCCTTAACCTAACTCAATTTGTCCCTTAACCTAACTCAATTTGTCCCTTAACCTAACTCAATTTGTCCCTTAACCTAACTCAATTTGTCCCTTAACCTAACTCAATTTGTCCCTTAACCTAACTCAATTTGTCCCTTAACCTAACTCAATTTGTCCCTTAACCTAACCCACGTTGTCCCTTAACCTAACCCACGTTGTCCCTTAACCTAACCCACGTTGTCCCTTAACCTAACCCACGTTGTCCCTTAACCTAACCCACGTTGTCCCTTAACCTAACCCACGTTGTCCCTTAACGTAACCCACGTTGTCCCTTAACGTAACCCACGTTGTCCCTTAACGTAACCCACGTTGTCCCTTAACCTAACCCACGTTGTCCCTTAACCTAACCCACGTTGTCCCTTAACCTAACCCACGTTGTCCCTTAACCTAACCCACGTTGTCCCTTAACCTAACCCACGTTGTCCCTTAACCTAACCCACGTTGTCCCTTAACCTAACCCACGTTGTCCCTTAACCTAACCCACGTTGTCCCTTAACCTAACCCACGTTGTCCCTTAACCTAACCCACGTTGTCCCTTAACCTAACCCACGTTGTCCCTTAACCTAACCCACGTTGTCCCTTAACCTAACCCACGTTGTCCCTTAACCTAACCCACGTTGTCCCTTAACCTAACCCACGTTGTCCCTTAACCTAACCCACGTTGTCCCTTAACCTAACCCACGTTGTCCCTTAACCTAACCCACGTTGTCCCTTTGCCTAACATAGTTCACTGCTCGGAATCTCTGGTGTCGTTGTTATCCTCATGTAGATGTCTTGCGAGTGTTGCTTACTTTCCACATATTCCCGCTATCCACTGTCAATTGTACTGCAATAGGACTATATCGCCCCCCCCCCCCCTCTGCCCCTCTCTTTGTGTCTCCGTCCTCTCAAGCTGGTCGGTCTGGCGTTTGAGTGTTAAATGAGCCTCGCAGCTGTTCAGTTGCGTTCAGATGTCGACGCCCTCAGTGTACGTCGTGGTATGGTCTGTGTCCATTGTCCGCTGATGTCGTACGCGTAACCCACACGCTGTACCGATCATCGGTAGTTACGTACAGAGTGAAGTAGTGTGATACGTGTGACCGTACGCTGGCTGTGCCCAACGGTGTCGAATCTCAATTTCCATATGTTGTGCTCGATGCTACTTGTCTCGTCTCCCAATAACAGCTAGGTTGCACTGTGGTACGCCGTAGAGGCGTGTGGGAGGAACGTACGAACGCATTGTATGTCACCCTGGGTCGCTGGGGGTGGTGGTGCGGTGAGTCAGGTCAGGTCAGCGTGAGCCGTGTGATGTAGTGACGCGTGTATTCCGACTTTGTCGTATTGCCTCACACAAAGTGCTACCCTGGTGGACCGCGTTCCATATCTGGGACATGCCGCAGATGCTGGTTGACAGTGGATCGCGGAAGGGACATCGCATACGTGCGCGGGCCACCTTCCACGTGTTCTCTTCTGCACATGTCGCAGTGTGTATGTGGTCTGATGTAGCGTGTCGTGACACATGACATCCTGGCATGCAAGAATTGTTGAATTCGCAAATGTAGGTGGACATCTACGTTTACTGCCCAAGATACGCAAATGAACTGGAAATCCGTTGTTGAGCGGTTGTTCACGCTGGAGGTGAATCTGTGATGGCGACGATCGGTACAGCTATTAACCGGTTGTTTCAGCGGTACCCGCCACATCCACACACGTGACTAGGCCCATGTGGGTATGAAGCGATACGCGGCGGTGGCTTGGTGGGACTGTTCCCGGCCGGTGAAGGGGGGCCGCCCGGCGTGTTGGCCGCGCGCTGCGTGGGCGCACGCGCAACAGGCGGCTGGTGGGGGGCGCCGAGTGGCAGGAGCGCCAGCCGACGGGCTCGGCAGGCGGCGCAGCTACGCTGCGGCGCACCCTGCACGCGGCGCCTGGCGGCCAAAGTTGGTTCAGCCGAGCCCGGTGCGAAGCGCGGTGGACATCTGCAGTGTGCTGGTCTGATTGAGGACTGTGTGCGTTGAGGATGCGCCGCCGCCTGGCACTCGGCGCCGCGACGCCGTCTGCTGCTCGGTCGCCCCAGCGGTTCTCGCAGGTGGTTTGTATCGCAGTTGTGCGGACGTGTCGGCGCGTGCGCTGTGCTGGGAGAGTTCGCTTCTGCACCCAAGTGGGGCTTTGCCCTTGTGTGGCGCTGGCGTTGGAGCTGCCGGTCACCATAGGTGGCGCGTGTTGTCTCCCGCCGGCAATGCCACGACAGCACGCTCCCGGGCCTCTGTCGGCAGCGGCAAGCTCAGTTGGGAGCAAGGGTGTTCGCACTAAAACCGTCTACTCGCCTAACTCCGGGCGATTGCGCCTCTCTCGAAACCGACCAAGTACCTAGGACGGCGCTGCGCGCCGCCGGGACCTGAGAGGGTTTCGAGGTGTATCGTGCAGGGGAGCTCGGCCTCCTCCTGTTTGCAGAATAATTGAGCGGACGCTTGCGTGTTCGCGCGGGCCCCCGGGACACACTCCCGGGCGGCCGGCTGCTCAGCTCTAGTTGACGCAGCTCCCTGGTTGATCCTGCCAGTAGTCATATGCTTGTCTCAAAGATTAAGCCATGCATGTCTCAGTACAAGCCGCATTAAGGTGAAACCGCGAATGGCTCATTAAATCAGTTATGGTTCCTTAGATCGTACCCACGTTACTTGGATAACTGTGGTAATTCTAGAGCTAATACATGCAAACAGAGTCCCGACCAGAGATGGAAGGGACGCTTTTATTAGATCAAAACCAATCGGATTGGCTTGTCTGGTCCGTTTGCCTTGGTGACTCTGAATAACTTTGGGCTGATCGCACGGTCCTCGTACCGGCGACGCATCTTTCAAATGTCTGCCTTATCAACTGTCGATGGTAGGTTCTGCGCCTACCATGGTTGTAACGGGTAACGGGGAATCAGGGTTCGATTCCGGAGAGGGAGCCTGAGAAACGGCTACCACATCCAAGGAAGGCAGCAGGCGCGCAAATTACCCACTCCCGGCACGGGGAGGTAGTGACGAAAAATAACGATACGGGACTCATCCGAGGCCCCGTAATCGGAATGAGTACACTTTAAATCCTTTAACGAGTATCTATTGGAGGGCAAGTCTGGTGCCAGCAGCCGCGGTAATTACAGCTCCAATAGCGTATATTAAAGTTGTTGCGGTTAAAAAGCTCGTAGTTGGATTTGTGTCCCACGCTGTTGGTTCACCGCCCGTCGGTGTTTAACTGGCATGTATCGTGGGACGTCCTGCCGGTGGGGCGAGCCGAAGGGGTGCTTTCGCGTCCCGAGGCGGACCCCGTTTAAATCCTACCAGGGTGCTCTTTGTTGAGTGTCTCGGTGGGCCGGCACGTTTACTTTGAACAAATTAGAGTGCTTAAAGCAGGCAAGCCCGCCTGAATACTGTGTGCATGGAATAATGGAATAGGACCTCGGTTCTATTTTGTTGGTTTTCGGAACCCGAGGTAATGATTAATAGGGACAGGCGGGGGCATTCGTATTGCGACGTTAGAGGTGAAATTCTTGGATCGTCGCAAGACGAACAGAAGCGAAAGCATTTGCCAAGTATGTTTTCATTAATCAAGAACGAAAGTTAGAGGTTCGAAGGCGATCAGATACCGCCCTAGTTCTAACCATAAACGATGCCAGCCAGCGATCCGCCGCAGTTCCTCCGATGACTCGGCGGGCAGCCTCCGGGAAACCAAAGCTTTTGGGTTCCGGGGGAAGTATGGTTGCAAAGCTGAAACTTAAAGGAATTGACGGAAGGGCACCACCAGGAGTGGAGCCTGCGGCTTAATTTGACTCAACACGGGAAACCTCACCAGGCCCGGACACCGGAAGGATTGACAGATTGATAGCTCTTTCTTGATTCGGTGGGTGGTGGTGCATGGCCGTTCTTAGTTGGTGGAGCGATTTGTCTGGTTAATTCCGATAACGAACGAGACTCTAGCCTGCTAACTAGTCGCGTGACATCCTTCGTGCTGTCAGCGATTACTTTTCTTCTTAGAGGGACAGGCGGCTTCTAGCCGCACGAGATTGAGCAATAACAGGTCTGTGATGCCCTTAGATGTTCTGGGCCGCACGCGCGCTACACTGAAGGAATCAGCGTGTCTTCCTAGGCCGAAAGGTCGGGTAACCCGCTGAACCTCCTTCGTGCTAGGGATTGGGGCTTGCAATTGTTCCCCATGAAACGAGGAATTCCCAGTAAGCGCGAGTCATAAGCTCGCGTTGATTACGTCCCTGCCCTTTGTACACACCGCCCGCTACTACCGATTGAATGATTTAGTGAGGTCTTCGGACTGGTACGCGGCATCGACTCTGTCGTTGCCGATGCTACCGGAAAGATGACCAAACTTGATCATTTAGAGGAAGTAAAAAGTCGTAACAAGGTTTCCGTAGGTGAACCTGCGGAAGGATCATTACCGACTAGACTGCATGTCTTTCGATGTGCGTGTCGTGTCGTGTCGCGCAACACGCTACCTGTACGGCAGTGGCCGTGCGCCGCGTGCGGAACCACGCGTGCCTCTCAAAACTAGCGGAAGTGTTGTTGTTGTTGTGTGGTACGAGCGCTGAAGCTCTGGAGCGGCTGGCCTGCGGTACCTGGCGCCTGGCGCGCGTTTTGAATGACGTTCGCCCGAGTGCCTGTCCGCCCCGGTGTGGAGCCGTACGACGCCCATCGGCTGTGAGGCCGTTGGACACAAAAAAATAGTGGAACAGGGGCCGTCAGACGCCTCAGTCCCGCAAATGCTGCTGTCTTGAAAGAGACAGTGGGAGACTGAAAAGGAAAAGATCACCCAGGACGGTGGATCACTCGGCTCGTGGGTCGATGAAGAACGCAGCAAATTGCGCGTCGACATGTGAACTGCAGGACACATGAACATCGACGTTTCGAACGCACATTGCGGTCCATGGATTCCGTTCCCGGGCCACGTCTGGCTGAGGGTCGGCTACGTATACTGAAGCGCGCGGCGTTGTCCCGCTTCGGAGACGTGGGAGTGTCGTGGTCGCCTGTGTGGCCGCCGCGGTCTCCTTAAACGTGCGATGCGCGCCCGTCGCCTGGCGGTTCGCATACCGGTACTTTCTCGGTAGCGTGCACAGCCGGCTGGCGGTGTGGCGTGCGACACTCTCGTACAACGACCTCAGAGCAGGCGAGACTACCCGCTGAATTTAGCATATTACTAAGCGGAGGAAAAGAAACTAACAAGGATTCCCCCAGTAGCGGCGAGCGAACAGGGAAGAGTCCAGCACCGAACCCCGCAGGCTGCCGCCTGTCGTGGCATGTGGTGTTTGGGAGGGTCCACTACCCCGACGCCTCGCGCCGAGCCCAAGTCCAACTTGAATGAGGCCACGGCCCGTAGAGGGTGCCAGGCCCGTAGCGGCCGGTGCGAGCGTCGGCGGGACCTCTCCTTCGAGTCGGGTTGCTTGAGAGTGCAGCTCCAAGTGGGTGGTAAACTCCATCTGAGACTAAATATGACCACGAGACCGATAGCGAACAAGTACGTGAGGGAAAGTTGAAAAGAACTTTGAAGAGAGAGTTCAAAAGTACGTGAAACGTTCTGGGGTAAACGTGAGAAGTCCGAAAGGTCGAACGGGTGAGATTCACGCCCATCCGGCCACTGGCCCCCGCCCTCGGCAGATGGGGCCGGCCCGCCCGCGCGGAGCAATCCGCGGCGGGGTCGTGTCCGGTTGCCTTTCCACTCGCCGCGGGGGTGGGGCCGTTCCGGTGTGCGGTGGGCCGCACTTCTCCCCTAGTAGGACGTCGCGACCCGCTGGGTGCCGGCCTACGGCCCGGGTGCGCAGCCTGTCCTTCGCCGGGCCTCGGTTCGCGTCTGTTGGCAGAGCCCCGGTGTCCTGGCTGGCTGCTCGGCGGTATATCTGGAGGAGTCGATTCGCCCCTTTGGGCGCTCGGGCTCCCGGCAAGCGCGCGCGGTTCTTCCCGGATGACGGACCTACCTGGCCCGGCCCCGGACCGCGCCGCTGTTGGCTCGGGATGCTCTCGGGCGGAATAATCGCTCCGTCAGCGGCGCTTCAGCTTTGGACAATTTCACGAACCCGTCTTGAAACACGGACCAAGGAGTCTAACATGTGCGCGAGTCATTGGGCTGTACGAAACCTAAAGGCGTAATGAAAGTGAAGGTCTCGCCTTGCGCGGGCCGAGGGAGGATGGGGCTTCCCCGCCCTTCACGGGGCGGCGGCCTCCGCACTCCCGGGGCGTCTCGTCCTCATTGCGAGGTGAGGCGCACCTAGAGCGTACACGTTGGGACCCGAAAGATGGTGAACTATGCCTGGCCAGGACGAAGTCAGGGGAAACCCTGATGGAGGTCCGTAGCGATTCTGACGTGCAAATCGATCGTCGGAGCTGGGTATAGGGGCGAAAGACTAATCGAACCATCTAGTAGCTGGTTCCCTCCGAAGTTTCCCTCAGGATAGCTGGTGCTCGTACGAGTCTCATCCGGTAAAGCGAATGATTAGAGGCCTTGGGGCCGAAACGACCTCAACCTATCTCAAACTTTAAATGGGTGAGATCTCCGGCTTGCTTGATATGCTGAAGCCGCGAGCAAACGACTCGGATCGAGTGCCAAGTGGGCCACTTTTGGTAAGCAGAACTGGCGCTGTGGGATGAACCAAACGCCGAGTTAAGGCGCCCGAATCGACGCTCATGGAAACCATGAAAGGCGTTGGTTGCTTAAGACAGCAGGACGGTGGCCTGGAAGTCGGAATCCGCTAAGGAGTGTGTAACAACTCACCTGCCGAAGCAACTAGCCTGAAAATGGATGGCGCTGAAGCGTCGTGCCTATACTCGGCCGTCAGTCTGGCAGTCATGGCGCGTCTCGCGGCCGGCCGCGAAGCCCTGACGAGTAGGAGGGTCGCGGCGGTGGGCGCAGAAGGGTCTGGGCGTGAGCCTGCCTGGAGCCCGCGTCGGTGCAGATCTTGGTGGTAGTAGCAAATACTCCAGCGAGGCCCTGGAGGGCTGACGCGGAGAAGGGTTTCGTGTGAACAGCCGTTGCACACGAGTCAGTCGATCCTAAGCCCTAGGAGAAATCCGATGTTGATGGGGGCCGTCATAGCATGATGCACTTTGTGCTGGCCCCCGTTGGGCGAAAGGGAATCCGGTTCCTATTCCGGAACCCGGCAGCGGAACCGATATAAGTCGCGCCCTCTTTTAGATGCTCGTCGGGGGTAACCCAAAAGGACCCGGAGACGCCGTCGGGAGATCGGGGAAGAGTTTTCTTTTCTGCATGAGCGTTCGAGTTCCCTGGAATCCTCTAGCAGGGAGATAGGTTTGGAACGCGAAGAGCACCGCAGTTGCGGCGGTCGTCCCGATCTTCCCCTCGGACCTTGAAAATCCGGGAGAGGGCCACGTGGAGGTGTCGCGCCGGTTCGTACCCATATCCGCAGCAGGTCTCCAAGGTGAAGAGCCTCTAGTCGATAGAATAATGTAGGTAAGGGAAGTCGGCAAATTGGATCCGTAACTTCGGGATAAGGATTGGCTCTGAGGATCGGGGGCGTGTCGGGCTTGGTCGGGAAGTGGGTCAGCGCTAACGTGCCGGGCCTGGGCGAGGTGAGTGCCGTAGGGGTGCCGGTAAGTGCGGGCGTTTAGCGCGGGCGTGGTCTGCTCTCGCCGTTGGTTGGCCTCGTGCTGGCCGGCGGTGCAGGATGCGCGCGCCTGCGCGGCGTTCGCGCCCCGGTGCTTCAACCTGCGTGCAGGATCCGAGCTCGGTCCCGTGCCTTGGGCCTCCACGGATCTTCCTTGCTGCGAGGCCGCGTCCGCCTTAGCGTGCTCCTCCGGGGGGCGGCGGCGTGCGCGATTCTCTTCGGCCGCCATTCAACGATCAACTCAGAACTGGCACGACTGGGGGAATCCGACTGTCTAATTAAAACAAAGCATTGCGATGGCCCTAGCGGGTGTTGACGCAATGTGATTTCTGCCCAGTGCTCTGAATGTCAACGTGAAGAAATTCAAGCAAGCGCGGGGTAAACGGCGGGATAACTATGACTCTCTTAAGGTAGCCAAATGCCTCGTCATCTAATTAGTGACGCGCATGAATGGATTAACGAGATTCCCGCTGTCCCTATCTACTATCTAGCGAAACCACTGCCAAGGGAACGGGCCTTGGAAAAATTAGCGGGGAAAGAAGACCCTGTGAGCTTGACTCTAGTCTGGCACTGTGAGGTGACAGAGAGGTGTAGCATAAGTGGAGATGGCAACATCGCCGGTGAAATACCACTACTTTCATTGTTTCTTTACTTACGGCTTAGGCGGAGCGGGCGTGCGTCGTGGTATAACAACCCGGCGTCACGGTGTTCTCGAGCCAAGCGTGTTAGGGTTGCGTTCGCGCCGCGGCTCCGTGTCCGTGCGCCACAGCGTGCGGTGCGTGTGGGTGCAAGCCTGCGCGTGCCGTGCGTCCCGTGTGCGTCGGCGCGTCCGCGTGTGCGGCGCAGTTTACTCCCTCGCGTGATCCGATTCGAGGACACTGCCAGGCGGGGAGTTTGACTGGGGCGGGTACATCTGTCAAAGAATAACGCAGGTGTCCTAAGGCCAGCTCAGCGAGGACAGAAACCTCGCGTAGAGCAAAAGGGCAAAAGCTGGCTTGATCCCGATGTTCAGTACGCATAGGGACTGCGAAAGCACGGCCTATCGATCCTTTTGGCTTGGAGAGTTTCCAGCAAGAGGTGTCAGAAAAGTTTCCACAGGGATAACTGGCTTGTGGCGGCCAAGCGTTCATAGCGACGTCGCTTTTTTGATCCTTCGATGTCGGCTCTTCCTATCATTGCGAAGCAGAATTCGCCAAGCGTTGGATTGTTCACCCACTAATAGGAACGTGAGCTGGGTTTAGACCGTCGTGAGACAGGTAGTTTTACCCTACTGATGACTGTGTCGTTGCGATAGTAATCCTGCTCAGTACGAGAGGAACCGCAGGTTCGGACATTTGGTTCACGCACTCGGCCGAGGCGGCCGGTGGTGCGAAGCTACCATCCGTGGGATTAAGCCTGAACGCCTCTAAGGCCGAATCCCGTCTAGCCATTGTGGCAACGATATCGCTAAGGAGTCCCCGAGGGTCGAAAGGCTCGAAAATACGTGACTTTACTAGGCGCGGTCGACCCACGTGGCGCCGCGCCGTACGGGCCCAACTTGTTTGCCGGACGGGGCACTCGGGCGGTGCTGTCTGGGATCTGTTCCCGGCGCCGCCCTGCCCTACCGGTCGACCATGGGTGTCTATATTTCGATGTCGGGACTCGGAATCGTCTGTAGACGACTTAGGTACCGGGGCGGGGTGTTGTACTCGGTAGAGCAGTTGCCACGCTGCGATCTGTTGAGACTCAGCCCTAGCTTGGGGGATTCGTCTTGTCGCGAGACGAGACCCCCGCGGCTGGGCGCCAGGGGCACGTGTGCCCGTTTCCCGTGCTGTGTTTTTGTCTTTCCTTTTTTTTTTCGTTTAGTACATCTGGGCGTATCGGTTGGGGCCGGGCAGCCACCCCCAAGGGCGCTGCATTGTGTGCGGCGGACTGAGGCGTATCGGTTTTGCGGGGGGCCCCACCTGCCGCCGGGCGTGGGTGCTGCGATGGGTGCCACGGCGGCGGCGGCCGGGCGCGCAGTCTACTGCCGCTCTACAGCGTATCACTTTGCGGCCGGCGTCGGCGTCGGCCGGAGTGTGGTCCGCCTTCGTCGTGGCCCGCGCCCCCTGGTAGCATAGCGTCCACCGCAGTACGGTGAACTACAATACCCCGCACACTATGGATGTGAAATAAAATATAATAACACATGATGCTTCGTAAGAAAATAGACTTGGGATAGGGTGTGTCGTTGGCAAGTCCCCGGGGCGGTTAGTGTGGGTGGTGATAAGTCGTTAGGGGAGGGTGAGGGTACGGCCACCTATGGGAATGTGCGTGAACTGCGCGAGGCAGAGTGTCAAAAGACGGCATCGCCATCTATGAAGATAGGACGGAAGCACGTGCAATGCCGACAGTACGATCTGTCTCGCGTGTGTTGTAGGTGCCCCGCGACATGACGTGGTGCAACGACGGTACCGCCACCTGGGGGAGGCCACGCGGACTAGGCCAAGTATGGGGCCCACAGTGCTCATTTGCCGAGCCCACCCACACAAAACCTGCACCCCCCTCCAGCGCAGGAGCCGCAACCCGGGTGCGTACGCCGCACCAAGTGCTCCACCCGCGACCGTACGTGCCCCGCCGAAATCGCAACTCCGGCGGATGAACGGCGGACTTTTCTCGCAGTCGTAAGTTGCAATCCACCCCTATATCTTGCGTCTCATGAAGAGTTATATCAAGTATGCCAAATTCCCGCTGTCCCTATACATGCAGTAAGTTCGTCATGGGCGCTGGCCGGCAGGCCGCGAGACCTGACGCCCGGCGGCAAAGAGTGCCCCTCTGAGGATATAGATGTTCCGTTCCGCCGCACAATGGTGACGGTGACCGCTGCCTGCGGTGGCAACGCTGGGCAGAGTCGATACTCGCCGTGTGGTGGAAGGTAAACATTATGCGGTACATCAGTACTTTCCTAATAGTTCGGTCGTCTCACGGCACTGCTTAGTAAATGATGCAAGGCCACATATAGATGATTTATGCGAATGTCCCTATACGTGCTGTAAGACTGGGCACACAACGTGAATCGCACGTCAGCCACACACTCGAACATGCACCACTCTCGGCCTGCAACGGAGACACACAATACGTAAACATCTGGAATGCGACAATGTCGAGTGCATCCTCTCTGCCACATTGCACCGTCGACACTATGATAACCAGAGCAGTAGGTCCACCTATAAAAGCACAATACCCCACTCCTCCGACAACTACCATTGCTCAGATAAACCAACACCACCAACACACATCCTACACAGAGGGGCACCAAATATCACCCCCCCGCCCTCGTGTTATACCACATGAAAAATTGCAGAAGTGAGAGACACAGACCCGCCAGCCTCTTGCTACAAGCATCGAACCGACGTGACATATCTGACGGTGACTCAGGCATCCGCGTACTGCCACAACTATCCACCCCCCCCCCCACTCTCTCTCTGCCCCCTTCCCACACAATACCGAATTTAACCAACTTTATCGCTTAACCTAACTGTGGCTGTACCAGATTATCGCTTAACCTAACTGTGGCTGTACCAGATTATCGCTTAACCTAACTGTGGCTGTACCAGATTATCGCTTAACCTAACTGTGGCTGTACCAGATTATCGCTTAACCTAACTGTGGCTGTACCAGATTATCGCTTAACCTAACTGTGGCTGTACCAGATTATCGCTTAACCTAACTGTGGCTGTACCAGATTATCGCTTAACCTAACTGTGGCTGTACCAGATTATCGCTTAACCTAACTGTGGCTGTACCAGATTATCGCTTAACCTAACTGTGGCTGTACCAGATTATCGCTTAACCTAACTGTGGCTGTACCAGATTATCGCTTAACCTAACTGTGGCTGTACCAGATTATCGCTTAACCTAACTGTGGCTGTACCAGATTATCGCTTAACCTAACTGTGGCTGTACCAGATTATCGCTTAACCTAACTGTGGCTGTACCAGATTATCGCTTAACCTAACTGTGGCTGTACCAGATTATCGCTTAACCTAACTGTGGCTGTACCAGATTATCGCTTAACCTAACTGTGGTTGTACCAGATTATCCCTTAACCTAACTCAATTTGTCCCTTAACCTAACTCAATTTGTCCCTTAACCTAACTCAATTTGTCCCTTAACCTAACTCAATTTGTCCCTTAACCTAACTCAATTTGTCCCTTAACCTAACTCAATTTGTCCCTTAACCTAACTCAATTTGTCCCTTAACCTAACTCAATTTGTCCCTTAACCTAACTCAATTTGTCCCTTAACCTAACTCAATTTGTCCCTTAACCTAACTCAATTTGTCCCTTAACCTAACTCAATTTGTCCCTTAACCTAACTCAATTTGTCCCTTAACCTAACTCAATTTGTCCCTTAACCTAACTCAATTTGTCCCTTAACCTAACCCACGTTGTCCCTTAACCTAACCCACGTTGTCCCTTAACCTAACCCACGTTGTCCCTTAACCTAACCCACGTTGTCCCTTAACCTAACCCACGTTGTCCCTTAACCTAACCCACGTTGTCCCTTAACCTAACCCACGTTGTCCCTTAACGTAACCCACGTTGTCCCTTAACGTAACCCACGTTGTCCCTTAACGTAACCCACGTTGTCCCTTAACGTAACCCACGTTGTCCCTTAACGTAACCCACGTTGTCCCTTAACCTAACCCACGTTGTCCCTTAACCTAACCCACGTTGTCCCTTAACCTAACCCACGTTGTCCCTTAACCTAACCCACGTTGTCCCTTAACCTAACCCACGTTGTCCCTTAACCTAACCCACGTTGTCCCTTAACCTAACCCACGTTGTCCCTTAACCTAACCCACGTTGTCCCTTAACCTAACCCACGTTGTCCCTTAACCTAACCCACGTTGTCCCTTAACCTAACCCACGTTGTCCCTTAACCTAACCCACGTTGTCCCTTAACCTAACCCACGTTGTCCCTTAACCTAACCCACGTTGTCCCTTAACCTAACCCACGTTGTCCCTTAACCTAACCCACGTTGTCCCTTAACCTAACCCACGTTGTCCCTTAACCTAACCCACGTTGTCCCTTAACGTAACCCACGTTGTCCCTTAACGTAACCCACGTTGTCCCTTAACGTAACCCACGTTGTCCCTTAACGTAACCCACGTTGTCCCTTAACCTAACCCACGTTGTCCCTTAACCTAACCCACGTTGTCCCTTAACCTAACCCACGTTGTCCCTTAACCTAACCCACGTTGTCCCTTAACCTAACCCACGTTGTCCCTTAACCTAACCCACGTTGTCCCTTAACCTAACCCACGTTGTCCCTTAACCTAACCCACGTTGTCCCTTAACCTAACCCACGTTGTCCCTTAACCTAACCCACGTTGTCCCTTAACCTAACCCACGTTGTCCCTTAACCTAACCCACGTTGTCCCTTAACCTAACCCACGTTGTCCCTTAACCTAACCCACGTTGTCCCTTAACCTAACCCACGTTGTCCCTTAACCTAACCCACGTTGTCCCTTAACCTAACCCACGTTGTCCCTTAACCTAACCCACGTTGTCCCTTAACCTAACCCACGTTGTCCCTTAACCTAACCCACGTTGTCCCTTTGCCTAACATAGTTCACTGCTCGGAATCTCTGGTGTCGTTGTTATCCTCATGTAGATGTCTTGCGAGTGTTGCTTACTTTCCACAAATTCCCGCTATCCACTGTCAATTGTACTGCAATAGGACTATATCGCCCCCCCCCCCCCCTCTGCCCCTCTCTTTGTGTCTCCGTCCTCTCAAGCTGGTCGGTCTGGCGTTTGAGTGTTAAATGAGCCTCGCAGCTGTTCAGTTGCGTTCAGATGTCGACGCCCTCAGTGTACGTCGTGGTATGGTCTGTGTCCATTGTCCGCTGATGTCGTACGCGTAACCCACACGCTGTACCGATCATCGGTAGTTACGTACAGAGTGAAGTAGTGTGATACGTGTGACCGTACGCTGGCTGTGCCCAACGGTGTCGAATCTCAATTTCCATATGTTGTGCTCGATGCTACTTGTCTCGTCTCCCAATAACAGCTAGGTTGCACTGTGGTACGCCGTAGAGGCGTGTGGGAGGAACGTACGAACGCATTGTATGTCACCCTGGGTCGCTGGGGGTGGTGGTGCGGTGAGTCAGGTCAGGTCAGCGTGAGCCGTGTGATGTAGTGACGCGTGTATTCCGACTTTGTCGTATTGCCTCACACAAAGTGCTACCCTGGTGGACCGCGTTCCATATCTGGGACATGCCGCAGATGCCGGTTGACAGTGGATCGCGGAAGGGACATCGCATACGTGCGCGGGCCACCTTCCACGTGTTCTCTTCTGCACATGTCGCAGTGTGTATGTGGTCTGATGTAGCGTGTCGTGACACATGACATCCTGGCATGCAAGAATTGTTGAATTCGCAAATGTAGGTGGACATCTACGTTTACTGCCCAAGATACGCAAATGAACTGGAAATCCGTTGTTGAGCGGTTGTTCACGCTGGAGGTGAATCTGTGATGGCGACGATCGGTACAGCTATTAACCGGTTGTTTCAGCGGTACCCGCCACATCCACACACGTGACTAGGCCCATGTGGGTATGAAGCGATACGCGGCGGTGGCTTGGTGGGACTGTTCCCGGCCGGTGAAGGGGGGCCGCCCGGCGTGTTGGCCGCGCGCTGCGTGGGCGCACGCGCAACAGGCGGCTGGTGGGGGGCGCCGAGTGGCAGGAGCGCCAGCCGACGGGCTCGGCAGGCGGCGCAGCTACGCTGCGGCGCACCCTGCACGCGGCGCCTGGCGGCCAAAGTTGGTTCAGCCGAGCCCGGTGCGAAGCGCGGTGGACATCTGCAGTGTGCTGGTCTGATTGAGGACTGTGTGCGTTGAGGATGCGCCGCCGCCTGGCACTCGGCGCCGCGACGCCGTCTGCTGCTCGGTCGCCCCAGCGGTTCTCGCAGGTGGTTTGTATCGCAGTTGTGCGGACGTGTTGGCGCGTGCGCTGTGCTGGGAGAGTTCGCTTCTGCACCCAAGTGGGGCTTTGCCCTTGTGTGGCGCTGGCGTTGGAGCTGCCGGTCACCATAGGTGGCGCGTGTTGTCTCCCGCCGGCAATGCCACGACAGCACGCTCCCGGGCCTCTGTCGGCAGCGGCAAGCTCAGTTGGGAGCAAGGGTGTTCGCACTAAAACCGTCTACTCGCCTAACTCCGGGCGATTGCGCCTCTCTCGAAACCGACCAAGTACCTAGGACGGCGCTGCGCGCCGCCGGGACCTGAGAGGGTTTCGAGGTGTATCGTGCAGGGGAGCTCGGCCTCCTCCTGTTTGCAG
>NW_026062571.1:27500-30000 GCF_023897955.1 Schistocerca gregaria | reverse complement strand
AACCCACGTTGTCCCTTAACCTAACCCACGTTGTCCCTTAACCTAACCCACGTTGTCCCTTAACCTAACCCACGTTGTCCCTTAACCTAACCCACGTTGTCCCTTAACCTAACCCACGTTGTCCCTTAACCTAACCCACGTTGTCCCTTAACCTAACCCACGTTGTCCCTTAACGTAACCCACGTTGTCCCTTAACGTAACCCACGTTGTCCCTTAACGTAACCCACGTTGTCCCTTAACGTAACCCACGTTGTCCCTTAACGTAACCCACGTTGTCCCTTAACGTAACCCACGTTGTCCCTTAACCTAACCCACGTTGTCCCTTAACCTAACCCACGTTGTCCCTTAACCTAACCCACGTTGTCCCTTAACCTAACCCACGTTGTCCCTTAACCTAACCCACGTTGTCCCTTAACCTAACCCACGTTGTCCCTTAACCTAACCCACGTTGTCCCTTAACCTAACCCACGTTGTCCCTTAACCTAACCCACGTTGTCCCTTAACCTAACCCACGTTGTCCCTTAACCTAACCCACGTTGTCCCTTAACCTAACCCACGTTGTCCCTTAACCTAACCCACGTTGTCCCTTAACCTAACCCACGTTGTCCCTTAACCTAACCCACGTTGTCCCTTAACCTAACCCACGTTGTCCCTTAACCTAACCCACGTTGTCCCTTAACCTAACCCACGTTGTCCCTTAACCTAACCCACGTTGTCCCTTTGCCTAACATAGTTCACTGCTCGGAATCTCTGGTGTCGTTGTTATCCTCATGTAGATGTCTTGCGAGTGTTGCTTACTTTCCACATATTCCCGCTATCCACTGTCAATTGTACTGCAATAGGACTATATCGCCCCCCCCCTCCCCCCCTCTGCCCCTCTCTTTGTGTCTCCGTCCTCTCAAGCTGGTCGGTCTGGCGTTTGAGTGTTAAATGAGCCTCGCAGCTGTTCAGTTGCGTTCAGATGTCGACGCCCTCAGTGTACGTCGTGGTATGGTCTGTGTCCATTGTCCGCTGATGTCGTACGCGTAACCCACACGCTGTACCGATCATCGGTAGTTACGTACAGAGTGAAGTAGTGTGATACGTGTGACCGTACGCTGGCTGTGCCCAACGGTGTCGAATCTCAATTTCCATATGTTGTGCTCGATGCTACTTGTCTCGTCTCCCAATAACAGCTAGGTTGCACTGTGGTACGCCGTAGAGGCGTGTGGGAGGAACGTACGAACGCATTGTATGTCACCCTGGGTCGCTGGGGGTGGTGGTGCGGTGAGTCAGGTCAGGTCAGCGTGAGCCGTGTGATGTAGTGACGCGTGTATTCCGACTTTGTCGTATTGCCTCACACAAAGTGCTACCCTGGTGGACCGCGTTCCATATCTGGGACATGCCGCAGATGCCGGTTGACAGTGGATCGCGGAAGGGACATCGCATACGTGCGCGGGCCACCTTCCACGTGTTCTCTTCTGCACATGTCGCAGTGTGTATGTGGTCTGATGTAGCGTGTCGTGACACATGACATCCTGGCATGCAAGAATTGTTGAATTCGCAAATGTAGGTGGACATCTACGTTTACTGCCCAAGATACGCAAATGAACTGGAAATCCGTTGTTGAGCGGTTGTTCACGCTGGAGGTGAATCTGTGATGGCGACGATCGGTACAGCTATTAACCGGTTGTTTCAGCGGTACCCGCCACATCCACACACGTGACTAGGCCCATGTGGGTATGAAGCGATACGCGGCGGTGGCTTGGTGGGACTGTTCCCGGCCGGTGAAGGGGGGCCGCCCGGCGTGTTGGCCGCGCGCTGCGTGGGCGCACGCGCAACAGGCGGCTGGTGGGGGGCGCCGAGTGGCAGGAGCGCCAGCCGACGGGCTCGGCAGGCGGCGCAGCTACGCTGCGGCGCACCCTGCACGCGGCGCCTGGCGGCCAAAGTTGGTTCAGCCGAGCCCGGTGCGAAGCGCGGTGGACATCTGCAGTGTGCTGGTCTGATTGAGGACTGTGTGCGTTGAGGATGCGCCGCCGCCTGGCACTCGGCGCCGCGACGCCGTCTGCTGCTCGGTCGCCCCAGCGGTTCTCGCAGGTGGTTTGTATCGCAGTTGTGCGGACGTGTTGGCGCGTGCGCTGTGCTGGGAGAGTTCGCTTCTGCACCCAAGTGGGGCTTTGCCCTTGTGTGGCGCTGGCGTTGGAGCTGCCGGTCACCATAGGTGGCGCGTGTTGTCTCCCGCCGGCAATGCCACGACAGCACGCTCCCGGGCCTCTGTCGGCAGCGGCAAGCTCAGTTGGGAGCAAGGGTGTTCGCACTAAAACCGTCTACTCGCCTAACTCCGGGCGATTGCGCCTCTCTCGAAACCGACCAAGTACCTAGGACGGCGCTGCGCGCCGCCGGGACCTGAGAGGGTTTCGAGGTGTATCGTGCAGGGGAGCTCGGCCTCCTCCTGTTTGCAGAATAATTGAGCGGACGCTTGCGTGTTCGCGCGGGCCCCCGGGACACACTCCCGGGCGGC
>NW_026062571.1:10000-20000 GCF_023897955.1 Schistocerca gregaria | reverse complement strand
GCGACATGACGTGGTGCAACGACGGTACCGCCACCTGGGGGAGGCCACGCGGACTAAGCCATGTATGGGGCCCACAGTGCTCATTTGCCGAGCCCACCCACACAAAACCTGCACCCCCCTCCAGCGCAGGAGCCGCAACCCGGGTGCGTACGCCGCACCAAGTGCTCCACCCGCGACCGTACGTGCCCCGCCGAAATCGCAACTCCGGCGGATGAACGGCGGACTTTTCTCGCAGTCGTAAGTTGCAATCCACCCCTATATCTTGCGTCTCATGAAGAGTTATATCAAGTATGCCAAATTCCCGCTGTCCCTATACATGCAGTAAGTTCGTCATGGGCGCTGGCCGGCAGGCCGCGAGACCTGACGCCCGGCGGCAAAGAGTGCTCCTCTGAGGATATAGATGTTCCGTTCCGCCGCACAATGGTGACGGTGACCGCTGCCTGCGGTGGCAACGCTGGGCACAGTCGATACTCGCCGTGTGGTGGAAGGTAAACATTATGCGGTACATCAGTACTTTCCTAATAGTTCGGTCGTCTCACGGCACTGCTTAGTAAATGATGCAAGGCCACATATAGATGATTTATGCGAATGTCCCTATACGTGCTGTAAGACTGGGCACACAACGTGAATCGCACGTCAGCCAGACACTCGAACATGCACTACTCTCGGCCTGCAACGGAGACACACAATACGTAAACATCTGGAATGCGACAATGTCGAGTGCACCCTCTCTGCCACATTGCACCGTCGACACTATGATAACCAGACCAGTAGGTCCACCTATAAAAGCACAATACCACACTCCTCCGACAACTACCATTGCTCAGATAAACCAACACCACCAACACACATCCTACACAGAGGGGCACCAAATATCACCACCCGCCCTCGTGTTATACCACATGAAAAATTGCAGAAGTGAGAGACACAGACCCGCCAGCCTCTTGCTACAAGCATCGAACCGACGTGACGTATCTGACGGTGACTCAGGCATCCGCGTACTGCCACCACTATCCACCCCCCCCCCTCTCTGCCCCCTTCCCACACAATACCAAATTTAACCAACTTTATCGCTTAACCTAACTGTGGTTTTACCAGATTATCGCTTAACCTAACTGTGGTTTTACCAGATTATCGCTTAACCTAACTGTGGCTGTACCAGATTATCGCTTAACCTAACTGTGGCTGTACCAGATTATCGCTTAACCTAACTGTGGCTGTACCAGATTATCGCTTAACCTAACTGTGGCTGTACCAGATTATCGCTTAACCTAACTGTGGCTGTACCAGATTATCGCTTAACCTAACTGTGGCTGTACCAGATTATCGCTTAACCTAACTGTGGTTGTACCAGATTATCCCTTAACCTAACTCAATTTGTCCCTTAACCTAACTCAATTTGTCCCTTAACCTAACTCAATTTGTCCCTTAACCTAACTCAATTTGTCCCTTAACCTAACTCAATTTGTCCCTTAACCTAACTCAATTTGTCCCTTAACCTAACTCAATTTGTCCCTTAACCTAACTCAATTTGTCCCTTAACCTAACCCACGTTGTCCCTTAACCTAACTCAATTTGTCCCTTAACCTAACTCAATTTGTCCCTTAACCTAACTCAATTTGTCCCTTAACCTAACTCAATTTGTCCCTTAACCTAACTCAATTTGTCCCTTAACCTAACCCACGTTGTCCCTTAACCTAACCCACGTTGTCCCTTAACCTAACCCACGTTGTCCCTTAACCTAACCCACGTTGTCCCTTAACCTAACCCACGTTGTCCCTTAACCTAACCCACGTTGTCCCTTAACCTAACCCACGTTGTCCCTTAACCTAACCCACGTTGTCCCTTAACCTAACCCACGTTGTCCCTTAACCTAACCCACGTTGTCCCTTAACCTAACCCACGTTGTCCCTTAACCTAACCCACGTTGTCCCTTAACCTAACCCACGTTGTCCCTTAACCTAACCCACGTTGTCCCTTAACCTAACCCACGTTGTCCCTTAACCTAACCCACGTTGTCCCTTAACCTAACCCACGTTGTCCCTTAACCTAACCCACGTTGTCCCTTAACCTAACCCACGTTGTCCCTTTGCCTAACATAGTTCACTGCTCGGAATCTCTGGTGTCGTTGTTATCCTCATGTAGATGTCTTGCGAGTGTTGCTTACTTTCCACATATTCCCGCTATCCACTGTCAATTGTACTGCAATAGGACTATATCGCCCCCCCCCCTCTGCCCCTCTCTTTGTGTCTCCGTCCTCTCAAGCTGGTCGGTCTGGCGTTTGAGTGTTAAATGAGCCTCGCAGCTGTTCAGTTGCGTTCAGATGTCGACGCCCTCAGTGTACGTCGTGGTATGGTCTGTGTCCATTGTCCGCTGATGTCGTACGCGTAACCCACACGCTGTACCGATCATCGGTAGTTACGTACAGAGTGAAGTAGTGTGATACGTGTGACCGTACGCTGGCTGTGCCCAACGGTGTCGAATCTCAATTTCCATATGTTGTGCTCGATGCTACTTGTCTCGTCTCCCAATAACAGCTAGGTTGCACTGTGGTACGCCGTAGAGGCGTGTGGGAGGAACGTACGAACGCATTGTATGTCACCCTGGGTCGCTGGGGGTGGTGGTGCGGTGAGTCAGGTCAGGTCAGCGTGAGCCGTGTGATGTAGTGACGCGTGTATTCCGGTGGACCGCGTTCCATATCTGGGACATGCCGCAGATGCCGGTTGACAGTGGATCGCGGAAGGGACATCGCATACGTGCGCGGGCCACCTTCCACGTGTTCTCTTCTGCACATGTCGCAGTGTGTATGTGGTCTGATGTAGCGTGTCGTGACACATGACATCCTGGCATGCAAGAATTGTTGAATTCGCAAATGTAGGTGGACATCTACGTTTACTGCCCAAGATACGCAAATGAACTGGAAATCCGTTGTTGAGCGGTTGTTCACGCTGGAGGTGAATCTGTGATGGCGACGATCGGTACAGCTATTAACCGGTTGTTTCAGCGGTACCCGCCACATCCACACACGTGACTAGGCCCATGTGGGTATGAAGCGATACGCGGCGGTGGCTTGGTGGGACTGTTCCCGGCCGGTGAAGGGGGGCCGCCCGGCGTGTTGGCCGCGCGCTGCGTGGGCGCACGCGCAACAGGCGGCTGGTGGGGGGCGCCGAGTGGCAGGAGCGCCAGCCGACGGGCTCGGCAGGCGGCGCAGCTACGCTGCGGCGCACCCTGCACGCGGCGCCTGGCGGCCAAAGTTGGTTCAGCCGAGCCCGGTGCGAAGCGCGGTGGACATCTGCAGTGTGCTGGTCTGATTGAGGACTGTGTGCGTTGAGGATGCGCCGCCGCCTGGCACTCGGCGCCGCGACGCCGTCTGCTGCTCGGTCGCCCCAGCGGTTCTCGCAGGTGGTTTGTATCGCAGTTGTGCGGACGTGTTGGCGCGTGCGCTGTGCTGGGAGAGTTCGCTTCTGCACCCAAGTGGGGCTTTGCCCTTGTGTGGCGCTGGCGTTGGAGCTGCCGGTCACCATAGGTGGCGCGTGTTGTCTCCCGCCGGCAATGCCACGACAGCACGCTCCCGGGCCTCTGTCGGCAGCGGCAAGCTCAGTTGGGAGCAAGGGTGTTCGCACTAAAACCGTCTACTCGCCTAACTCCGGGCGATTGCGCCTCTCTCGAAACCGACCAAGTACCTAGGACGGCGCTGCGCGCCGCCGGGACCTGAGAGGGTTTCGAGGTGTATCGTGCAGGGGAGCTCGGCCTCCTCCTGTTTGCAGAATAATTGAGCGGACGCTTGCGTGTTCGCGCGGGCCCCCGGGACACACTCCCGGGCGGCCGGCTGCTCAGCTCTAGTTGACGCAGCTCCCTGGTTGATCCTGCCAGTAGTCATATGCTTGTCTCAAAGATTAAGCCATGCATGTCTCAGTACAAGCCGCATTAAGGTGAAACCGCGAATGGCTCATTAAATCAGTTATGGTTCCTTAGATCGTACCCACGTTACTTGGATAACTGTGGTAATTCTAGAGCTAATACATGCAAACAGAGTCCCGACCAGAGATGGAAGGGACGCTTTTATTAGATCAAAACCAATCGGATTGGCTTGTCTGGTCCGTTTGCCTTGGTGACTCTGAATAACTTTGGGCTGATCGCACGGTCCTCGTACCGGCGACGCATCTTTCAAATGTCTGCCTTATCAACTGTCGATGGTAGGTTCTGCGCCTACCATGGTTGTAACGGGTAACGGGGAATCAGGGTTCGATTCCGGAGAGGGAGCCTGAGAAACGGCTACCACATCCAAGGAAGGCAGCAGGCGCGCAAATTACCCACTCCCGGCACGGGGAGGTAGTGACGAAAAATAACGATACGGGACTCATCCGAGGCCCCGTAATCGGAATGAGTACACTTTAAATCCTTTAACGAGTATCTATTGGAGGGCAAGTCTGGTGCCAGCAGCCGCGGTAATTCCAGCTCCAATAGCGTATATTAAAGTTGTTGCGGTTAAAAAGCTCGTAGTTGGATTTGTGTCCCACGCTGTTGGTTCACCGCCCGTCGGTGTTTAACTGGCATGTATCGTGGGACGTCCTGCCGGTGGGGCGAGCCGAAGGGGTGCTTTCGCGTCCCGAGGCGGACCCCGTTTAAATCCTACCAGGGTGCTCTTTGTTGAGTGTCTCGGTGGGCCGGCACGTTTACTTTGAACAAATTAGAGTGCTTAAAGCAGGCAAGCCCGCCTGAATACTGTGTGCATGGAATAATGGAATAGGACCTCGGTTCTATTTTGTTGGTTTTCGGAACCCGAGGTAATGATTAATAGGGACAGGCGGGGGCATTCGTATTGCGACGTTAGAGGTGAAATTCTTGGATCGTCGCAAGACGAACAGAAGCGAAAGCATTTGCCAAGTATGTTTTCATTAATCAAGAACGAAAGTTAGAGGTTCGAAGGCGATCAGATACCGCCCTAGTTCTAACCATAAACGATGCCAGCCAGCGATCCGCCGCAGTTCCTCCGATGACTCGGCGGGCAGCCTCCGGGAAACCAAAGCTTTTGGGTTCCGGGGGAAGTATGGTTGCAAAGCTGAAACTTAAAGGAATTGACGGAAGGGCACCACCAGGAGTGGAGCCTGCGGCTTAATTTGACTCAACACGGGAAACCTCACCAGGCCCGGACACCGGAAGGATTGACAGATTGATAGCTCTTTCTTGATTCGGTGGGTGGTGGTGCATGGCCGTTCTTAGTTGGTGGAGCGATTTGTCTGGTTAATTCCGATAACGAACGAGACTCTAGCCTGCTAACTAGTCGCGTGACATCCTTCGTGCTGTCAGCGATTACTTTTCTTCTTAGAGGGACAGGCGGCTTCTAGCCGCACGAGATTGAGCAATAACAGGTCTGTGATGCCCTTAGATGTTCTGGGCCGCACGCGCGCTACACTGAAGGAATCAGCGTGTCTTCCTAGGCCGAAAGGTCGGGGTAACCCGCTGAACCTCCTTCGTGCTAGGGATTGGGGCTTGCAATTGTTCCCCATGAACGAGGAATTCCCAGTAAGCGCGAGTCATAAGCTCGCGTTGATTACGTCCCTGCCCTTTGTACACACCGCCCGTCGCTACTACCGATTGAATGATTTAGTGAGGTCTTCGGACTGGTACGCGGCATCGACTCTGTCGTTGCCGATGCTACCGGAAAGATGACCAAACTTGATCATTTAGAGGAAGTAAAAGTCGTAACAAGGTTTCCGTAGGTGAACCTGCGGAAGGATCATTACCGACTAGACTGCATGTCTTTCGATGTGCGTGTCGTGTCGTGTCGCGCAACACGCTACCTGTACGGCAGTGGCCGTGCGCCGCGTGCGGAACCACGCGTGCCTCTCAAAACTAGCGGAAGTGTTGTTGTTGTGTGGTACGAGCGCTGAAGCTCTGGAGCGGCTGGCCTGCGGTACCTGGCGCCTGGCGCCGGTTTTGAATGACGTTCGCCCGAGTGCCTGTCCGCTCCGGTGTGGAGCCGTACGACGCCCATCGGCTGTGAGGCCGTTGGACACAAAAAAAAATAGTGGAACAGGGGCCGTCAGACGCCTCAGTCCCGCAAATGCTACTGTCTTGAAAGAGACAGTGGGAGACTGAAAAGGAAAAGATCACCCAGGACGGTGGATCACTCGGCTCGTGGGTCGATGAAGAACGCAGCAAATTGCGCGTCGACATGTGAACTGCAGGACACATGAACATCGACGTTTCGAACGCACATTGCGGTCCATGGATTCCGTTCCCGGGCCACGTCTGGCTGAGGGTCGGCTACGTATACTGAAGCGCGCGGCGTTTGTCCCGCTTCGGAGACGTGGGAGTGTCGTGGTCGCCTGTGTGGCCGGCCGCGTCTCCTTAAACGTGCGATGCGCGCCCGTCGCCTGGCGGTTCGCATACCGGTACTTTCTCGGTAGCGTGCACAGCCGGCTGGCGGTGTGGCGTGCGACACCTCGTACAACGACCTCAGAGCAGGCGAGACTACC
This sequence comes from Schistocerca gregaria, assembly GCF_023897955.1. Lineage (NCBI taxonomy): Eukaryota > Metazoa > Arthropoda > Insecta > Orthoptera > Acrididae > Schistocerca > Schistocerca gregaria. Next base: position 13,518 of record NW_026062571.1, on the reverse strand, counting down.
CGCTGAATTTAAGCATATTACTAAGCGGAGGAAAAGAAACTAACAAGGATTCCCCCAGTAGCGGCGAGCGAACAGGGAAGAGTCCAGCACCGAACCCCGCAGGCTGCCGCCTGTCGTGGCATGTGGTGTTTGGGAGGGTCCACTACCCCGACGCCTCGCGCCGAGCCCAAGTCCAACTTGAATGAGGCCACGGCCCGTAGAGGGTGCCAGGCCCGTAGCGGCCGGTGCGAGCGTCGGCGGGACCTCTCCTTCGAGTCGGGTTGCTTGAGAGTGCAGCTCCAAGTGGGTGGTAAACTCCATCTGAGACTAAATATGACCACGAGACCGATAGCGAACAAGTACCGTGAGGGAAAGTTGAAAAGAACTTTGAAGAGAGAGTTCAAAAGTACGTGAAACCGTTCTGGGGTAAACGTGAGAAGTCCGAAAGGTCGAACGGGTGAGATTCACGCCCATCCGGCCACTGGCCCCCGCCCTCGGCAGATGGGGCCGGCCGCCCGCGCGGAGCAATCCGCGGCGGGGTCGTGTCCGGTTGCCTTTCCACTCGCCGCGGGGTGGGGCCGTTCCGGTGTGCGGTGGGCCGCACTTCTCCCCTAGTAGGACGTCGCGACCCGCTGGGTGCCGGCCTACGGCCCGGGTGCGCAGCCTGTCCTTCCGCGGGCCTCGGTTCGCGTCTGTTGGGCAGAGCCCCGGTGTCCTGGCTGGCTGCTCGGCGGTATATCTGGAGGAGTCGATTCGCCCCTTTGGGCGCTCGGGCTCCCGGCCAGCGCGCGCGGTTCTTCCCGGATGACGGACCTACCTGGCCCGGCCCCGGACCCGCGCCGCTGTTGGCTCGGGATGCTCTCGGGCGGAATAATCGCTCCCGTCAGCGGCGCTTCAGCTTTGGACAATTTCACGACCCGTCTTGAAACACGGACCAAGGAGTCTAACATGTGCGCGAGTCATTGGGCTGTACGAAACCTAAAGGCGTAATGAAAGTGAAGGTCTCGCCTTGCGCGGGCCGAGGGAGGATGGGGCTTCCCCGCCCTTCACGGGGCGGCGGCCTCCGCACTCCCGGGGCGTCTCGTCCTCATTGCGAGGTGAGGCGCACCTAGAGCGTACACGTTGGGACCCGAAAGATGGTGAACTATGCCTGGCCAGGACGAAGTCAGGGGAAACCCTGATGGAGGTCCGTAGCGATTCTGACGTGCAAATCGATCGTCGGAGCTGGGTATAGGGGCGAAAGACTAATCGAACCATCTAGTAGCTGGTTCCCTCCGAAGTTTCCCTCAGGATAGCTGGTGCTCGTACGAGTCTCATCCGGTAAAGCGAATGATTAGAGGCCTTGGGGCCGAAACGACCTCAACCTATTCTCAAACTTTAAATGGGTGAGATCTCCGGCTTGCTTGATATGCTGAAGCCGCGAGCAAACGACTCGGATCGGAGTGCCAAGTGGGCCACTTTTGGTAAGCAGAACTGGCGCTGTGGGATGAACCAAACGCCGAGTTAAGGCGCCCGAATCGACGCTCATGGGAAACCATGAAAGGCGTTGGTTGCTTAAGACAGCAGGACGGTGGCCATGGAAGTCGGAATCCGCTAAGGAGTGTGTAACAACTCACCTGCCGAAGCAACTAGCCCTGAAAATGGATGGCGCTGAAGCGTCGTGCCTATACTCGGCCGTCAGTCTGGCAGTCATGGCCGGTCCTCGCGGCCGGCCGCGAAGCCCTGACGAGTAGGAGGGTCGCGGCGGTGGGCGCAGAAGGGTCTGGTCGTGAGCCTGCCTGGAGCCGCCGTCGGTGCAGATCTTGGTGGTAGTAGCAAATACTCCAGCGAGGCCCTGGAGGGCTGACGCGGAGAAGGGTTTCGTGTGAACAGCCGTTGCACACGAGTCAGTCGATCCTAAGCCCTAGGAGAAATCCGATGTTGATGGGGGCCGTCATAGCATGATGCACTTTGTGCTGGCCCCCGTTGGGCGAAAGGGAATCCGGTTCCTATTCCGGAACCCGGCAGCGGAACCGATATAAGTCGGGCCCCTCTTTTAGAGATGCTCGTCGGGGTAACCCAAAAGGACCCGGAGACGCCGTCGGGAGATCGGGGAAGAGTTTTCTTTTCTGCATGAGCGTTCGAGTTCCCTGGAATCCTCTAGCAGGGAGATAGGGTTTGGAACGCGAAGAGCACCGCAGTTGCGGCGGTGTCCCGATCTTCCCCTCGGACCTTGAAAATCCGGGAGAGGGCCACGTGGAGGTGTCGCGCCGGTTCGTACCCATATCCGCAGCAGGTCTCCAAGGTGAAGAGCCTCTAGTCGATAGAATAATGTAGGTAAGGGAAGTCGGCAAATTGGATCCGTAACTTCGGGATAAGGATTGGCTCTGAGGATCGGGGCGTGTCGGGCTTGGTCGGGAAGTGGGTCAGCGCTAACGTGCCGGGCCTGGGCGAGGTGAGTGCCGTAGGGGTGCCGGTAAGTGCGGGCGTTTAGCGCGGGCGTGGTCTGCTCTCGCCGTTGGTTGGCCTCGTGCTGGCCGGCGGTGCAGGATGCGCGCGCCTGCGCGGCGTTCGCGCCCCGGTGCTTCAACCTGCGTGCAGGATCCGAGCTCGGTCCCGTGCCTTGGCCTCCCACGGATCTTCCTTGCTGCGAGGCCGCGTCCGCCTTAGCGTGCTCCTCCGGGGGCGCGCGGGTGCGCGGATTCTCTTCGGCCGCCATTCAACGATCAACTCAGAACTGGCACGGACTGGGGGAATCCGACTGTCTAATTAAAACAAAGCATTGCGATGGCCCTAGCGGGTGTTGACGCAATGTGATTTCTGCCCAGTGCTCTGAATGTCAACGTGAAGAAATTCAAGCAAGCGCGGGTAAACGGCGGGAGTAACTATGACTCTCTTAAGGTAGCCAAATGCCTCGTCATCTAATTAGTGACGCGCATGAATGGATTAACGAGATTCCCGCTGTCCCTATCTACGAGAAATAGGCTGCCCACTAAACATATACAGACTAATGGAAAACTATTTCACAAATAGGAAGGCCATAGTTCAAACAAGTGCTGGCACTATTGAAAAATTAGTCACAAAAGGGTGTCCACAAGGTTCCATCTGTGGTCCCTTTCTTTGGAATCTAGTTTTTGATGAAATAGTAGCGGAAAAAGAAGGGAACCAATGGAGCAAAGTAGCGTATGCAGATGACCTGGCCATTATCACTCGAGGCAACAGCCGCAAGCAACTTGAGGACCAGGCAACACTAGCCTTGAGAGAGATTGGGAACTGGGCCAAGACAAATAAACTGCAAATCTCCAAACCAAAGACTGTAGCAATGACATTAAAAGGACACTTTGATAGGGAGAGGCCACCACAAATAAAATTTGAAGGGCAGAACATTAAGTTTGTGACAGAATTCACATACCTGGGCGTTACACTTGATGAGAAGCTGTCGTTCACTCCACATGTGAAGAGAATCCAACAGAAGCTGGGTGCAATATCAGGTGCATTAATACGGGTCACCAGATCAGAGTGGGGTTTAAAACGACGATCATTGAAACTAATCTACAGTG
>NW_026062571.1:0-5000 GCF_023897955.1 Schistocerca gregaria | reverse complement strand
AATTTGTCCCTTAACCTAACTCAATTTGTCCCTTAACCTAACTCAATTTGTCCCTTAACCTAACCCACGTTGTCCCTTAACCTAACTCAATTTGTCCCTTAACCTAACTCAATTTGTCCCTTAACCTAACTCAATTTGTCCCTTAACCTAACTCAATTTGTCCCTTAACCTAACTCAATTTGTCCCTTAACCTAACTCAATTTGTCCCTTAACCTAACTCAATTTGTCCCTTAACCTAACCCACGTTGTCCCTTAACCTAACCCACGTTGTCCCTTAACCTAACCCACGTTGTCCCTTAACCTAACCCACGTTGTCCCTTAACCTAACCCACGTTGTCCCTTAACCTAACCCACGTTGTCCCTTAACCTAACCCACGTTGTCCCTTAACCTAACCCACGTTGTCCCTTAACCTAACCCACGTTGTCCCTTAACCTAACCCACGTTGTCCCTTAACCTAACCCACGTTGTCCCTTAACCTAACCCACGTTGTCCCTTAACCTAACCCACGTTGTCCCTTAACCTAACCCACGTTGTCCCTTAACCTAACCCACGTTGTCCCTTAACCTAACCCACGTTGTCCCTTAACCTAACCCACGTTGTCCCTTAACCTAACCCACGTTGTCCCTTTGCCTAACATAGTTCACTGCTCGGAATCTCTGGTGTCGTTGTTATCCTCATGTAGATGTCTTGCGAGTGTTGCTTACTTTCCACATATTCCCGCTATCCACTGTCAATTGTACTGCAATAGGACTATATCGCCCCCCCCCCCCCCTCTGCCCCTCTCTTTGTGTCTCCGTCCTCTCAAGCTGGTCGGTCTGGCGTTTGAGTGTTAAATGAGCCTCGCAGCTGTTCAGTTGCGTTCAGATGTCGACGCCCTCAGTGTACGTCGTGGTATGGTCTGTGTCCATTGTCCGCTGATGTCGTACGCGTAACCCACACGCTGTACCGATCATCGGTAGTTACGTACAGAGTGAAGTAGTGTGATACGTGTGACCGTACGCTGGCTGTGCCCAACGGTGTCGAATCTCAATTTCCATATGTTGTGCTCGATGCTACTTGTCTCGTCTCCCAATAACAGCTAGGTTGCACTGTGGTACGCCGTAGAGGCGTGTGGGAGGAACGTACGAACGCATTGTATGTCACCCTGGGTCGCTGGGGGTGGTGGTGCGGTGAGTCAGGTCAGGTCAGCGTGAGCCGTGTGATGTAGTGACGCGTGTATTCCGACTTTGTCGTATTGCCTCACACAAAGTGCTACCCTGGTGGACCGCGTTCCATATCTGGGACATGCCGCAGATGCCGGTTGACAGTGGATCGCGGAAGGGACATCGCATACGTGCGCGGGCCACCTTCCACGTGTTCTCTTCTGCACATGTCGCAGTGTGTATGTGGTCTGATGTAGCGTGTCGTGACACATGACATCCTGGCATGCAAGAATTGTTGAATTCGCAAATGTAGGTGGACATCTACGTTTACTGCCCAAGATACGCAAATGAACTGGAAATCCGTTGTTGAGCGGTTGTTCACGCTGGAGGTGAATCTGTGATGGCGACGATCGGTACAGCTATTAACCGGTTGTTTCAGCGGTACCCGCCACATCCACACACGTGACTAGGCCCATGTGGGTATGAAGCGATACGCGGCGGTGGCTTGGTGGGACTGTTCCCGGCTGGTGAAGGGGGGCCGCCCGGCGTGTTGGCCGCGCGCTGCGTGGGCGCACGCGCAACAGGCGGCTGGTGGGGGGCGCCGAGTGGCAGGAGCGCCAGCCGACGGGCTCGGCAGGCGGCGCAGCTACGCTGCGGCGCACCCTGCACGCGGCGCCTGGCGGCCAAAGTTGGTTCAGCCGAGCCCGGTGCGAAGCGCGGTGGACATCTGCAGTGTGCTGGTCTGATTGAGGACTGTGTGCGTTGAGGATGCGCCGCCGCCTGGCACTCGGCGCCGCGACGCCGTCTGCTGCTCGGTCGCCCCAGCGGTTCTCGCAGGTGGTTTGTATCGCAGTTGTGCGGACGTGTTGGCGCGTGCGCTGTGCTGGGAGAGTTCGCTTCTGCACCCAAGTGGGGCTTTGCCCTTGTGTGGCGCTGGCGTTGGAGCTGCCGGTCACCATAGGTGGCGCGTGTTGTCTCCCGCCGGCAATGCCACGACAGCACGCTCCCGGGCCTCTGTCGGCAGCGGCAAGCTCAGTTGGGAGCAAGGGTGTTCGCACTAAAACCGTCTACTCGCCTAACTCCGGGCGATTGCGCCTCTCTCGAAACCGACCAAGTACCTAGGACGGCGCTGCGCGCCGCCGGGACCTGAGAGGGTTTCGAGGTGTATCGTGCAGGGGAGCTCGGCCTCCTCCTGTTTGCAGAATAATTGAGCGGACGCTTGCGTGTTCGCGCGGGCCCCCGGGACACACTCCCGGGCGGCCGGCTGCTCAGCTCTAGTTGACGCAGCTCCCTGGTTGATCCTGCCAGTAGTCATATGCTTGTCTCAAAGATTAAGCCATGCATGTCTCAGTACAAGCCGCATTAAGGTGAAACCGCGAATGGCTCATTAAATCAGTTATGGTTCCTTAGATCGTACCCACGTTACTTGGATAACTGTGGTAATTCTAGAGCTAATACATGCAAACAGAGTCCCGACCAGAGATGGAAGGGACGCTTTTATTAGATCAAAACCAATCGGATTGGCTTGTCTGGTCCGTTTGCCTTGGTGACTCTGAATAACTTTGGGCTGATCGCACGGTCCTCGTACCGGCGACGCATCTTTCAAATGTCTGCCTTATTAACTGTCGATGGTAGGTTCTGCGCCTACCATGGTTGTAACGGGTAACGGGGAATCAGGGTTCGATTCCGGAGAGGGAGCCTGAGAAACGGCTACCACATCCAAGGAAGGCAGCAGGCGCGCAAATTACCCACTCCCGGCACGGGGAGGTAGTGACGAAAAATAACGATACGGGACTCATCCGAGGCCCCGTAATCGGAATGAGTACACTTTAAATCCTTTAACGAGTATCTATTGGAGGGCAAGTCTGGTGCCAGCAGCCGCGGTAATTCCAGCTCCAATAGCGTATATTAAAGTTGTTGCGGTTAAAAAGCTCGTAGTTGGATTTGTGTCCCACGCTGTTGGTTCACCGCCCGTCGGTGTTTAACTGGCATGTATCGTGGGACGTCCTGCCGGTGGGGCGAGCCGAAGGGGTGCTTTCGCGTCCCGAGGCGGACCCCGTTTAAATCCTACCAGGGTGCTCTTTGTTGAGTGTCTCGGTGGGCCGGCACGTTTACTTTGAACAAATTAGAGTGCTTAAAGCAGGCAAGCCCGCCTGAATACTGTGTGCATGGAATAATGGAATAGGACCTCGGTTCTATTTTGTTGGTTTTCGGAACCCGAGGTAATGATTAATAGGGACAGGCGGGGGCATTCGTATTGCGACGTTAGAGGTGAAATTCTTGGATCGTCGCAAGACGAACAGAAGCGAAAGCATTTGCCAAGTATGTTTTCATTAATCAAGAACGAAAGTTAGAGGTTCGAAGGCGATCAGATACCGCCCTAGTTCTAACCATAAACGATGCCAGCCAGCGATCCGCCGCAGTTCCTCCGATGACTCGGCGGGCAGCCTCCGGGAAACCAAAGCTTTTGGGTTCCGGGGGAAGTATGGTTGCAAAGCTGAAACTTAAAGGAATTGACGGAAGGGCACCACCAGGAGTGGAGCCTGCGGCTTAATTTGACTCAACACGGGAAACCTCACCAGGCCCAGACACCGGAAGGATTGACAGATTGATAGCTCTTTCTTGATTCGGTGGGTGGTGGTGCATGGCCGTTCTTAGTTGGTGGAGCGATTTGTCTGGTTAATTCCGATAACGAACGAGACTCTAGCCTGCTAACTAGTCGCGTGACATCCTTCGTGCTGTCAGCGATTACTTTTCTTCTTAGAGGGACAGGCGGCTTCTAGCCGCACGAGATTGAGCAATAACAGGTCTGTGATGCCCTTAGATGTTCTGGGCCGCACGCGCGCTACACTGAAGGAATCAGCGTGTCTTCCTAGGCCGAAAGGTCGGGGTAACCCGCTGAACCTCCTTCGTGCTAGGGATTGGGGCTTGCAATTGTTCCCCATGAACGAGGAATTCCCAGTAAGCGCGAGTCATAAGCTCGCGTTGATTACGTCCCTGCCCTTTGTACACACCGCCCGTCGCTACTACCGATTGAATGATTTAGTGAGGTCTTCGGACTGGTACGCGGCATCGACTCTGTCGTTGCCGATGCTACCGGAAAGATGACCAAACTTGATCATTTAGAGGAAGTAAAAGTCGTAACAAGGTTTCCGTAGGTGAACCTGCGGAAGGATCATTACCGACTAGACTGCATGTCTTTCGATGTGCGTGTCGTGTCGTGTCGCGCAACACGCTACCTGTACGGCAGTGGCCGTGCGCCGCGTGCGGAACCACGCGTGCCTCTCAAAACTAGCGGAAGTGTTGTTGTTGTGTGGTACGAGCGCTGAAGCTCTGGAGCGGCTGGCCTGCGGTACCTGGCGCCTGGCGCCGGTTTTGAATGACGTTCGCCCGAGTGCCTGTCCGCTCCGGTGTGGAGCCGTACGACGCCCATCGGCTGTGAGGCCGTTGGACACAAAAAAAAATAGTGGAACAGGGGCCGTCAGACGCCTCAGTCCCGCAAATGCTACTGTCTTGAAAGAGACAGTGGGAGACTGAAAAGGAAAAGATCACCCAGGACGGTGGATCACTCGGCTCGTGGGTCGATGAAGAACGCAGCAAATTGCGCGTCGACATGTGAACTGCAGGACACATGAACATCGACGTTTCGAACGCACATTGCGGTCCATGGATTCCGTTCCCGGGCCACGTCTGGCTGAGGGTCGGCTACGTATACTGAAGCGCGCGGCGTTTGTCCCGCTTCGGAGACGTGGGAGTGTCGTGGTCGCCTGTGTGGCCGGCCGCGTCTCCTTAAACGTGCGATGCGCGCCCGTCGCCTGGCGGTTCGCATACCGGTACTTTCTCGGTAGCGTGCACAG